>NW_005875152.1:0-13077 GCF_000147115.1 Myotis lucifugus
CACCCCCAATCAGCCCTACCCTGAGCGTGACTGAGGGTGGATCAATAAACCTCCCAATCCTCCCTGCTCTGTGCATGACAGGGGGCGTGCGCCCCAACTCCCCAATCAGCCCTGCTCTGAGCCCGACCAGGGGCTGCACCTAGGGATTGGGCCTGCCCTCTGCCACCCGGGAGCAGGCCTAAGCCAGCAGGTCGTTATCTCCCGAGGGGTCCCAGACTGCGAGAGGGCAAAGAGGGCAAAGGCCGGGCTGAGCCCCCCCCCCCCCAGTGCACAAATTTTTGTGCACTGGGCCTCTAGTATTTATGGGGGGGGATATATATATATATATATATATATATATATATATATATACACATACACACACACATACATATATCTTTATTGATTTTAGAAAGGAAGGGAGAGGGAGAGAGAGATAGAAACATCTTTGATAAGAGAATCATTGATCGGCTGCCTCTTACACGCCCCTCATTGGGGATCGAGCCCACCACCTGGGTGTGCCCTGACCAGAATTGAGCCATGACTTCCTGGTTCATAGGTCGAAGCTCAACCACTGAGCCACTCTGGTCAGGCAGTCTTTAATCCATTTTGAGTTAATTTTTGTGAGTGGTGTAAGATAGGAGTCCAATTTTATTCTTTTTCCTGTGGTTATCCAGTGTCCCTGCTGCATTTGTTGAGGAAACTATCCTTTCCCTATTGAGTATTCTTGACTCCCTTGTCAAATATGCAAAGATTTAGTTCCGGGTTCTTGACTGTGCTCTACTAGTCTATGTGTCTATTTTTATTTCAGCGCCATAAAAATAGTGTGTGTGTGTTCTTAGATTCATCTGTATTCCAGTATGTGTGTGTTCTTAGATTCATATACATATATATATATATATATATAGAGAGAGAGAGAGAGAGAGAGAGAGAGAGAGAGAGATTACATCATTACAGTTTTGATTACTATAGCTTTATAGTATAGTTATAAATCAGGAGGTGTGATACCTCCAGCTTTGTTCTTCTTCCTCAGAATTTTGAGAGGAATTGTATAAAATCTATAGATGACTTTATGTATAATGGACATTTTAACAATATTAGTTTTTCTAATCCATGAACACAGGATATCTTTCCATTTCCTTGTGTTTTCTTCAACTTTATTTTACCAAAGTCTTATAGTTCTCAGTGTACAGATCTTTCATGTACTTGCTTAAATTGATTCCTAAGTATTTCATTGGTATTGTGAATGATCAATTGGAGTCTTAAGAAGACAAATATGAATCATGTGAAGTTACATATTTTTTAAAGTAATGTATAAAAGGGGAATGTTTGGCATAAAATAATTGAGGATTTAACAAGTGAATAACTTTATGAGGACTTAAAGATGTTTTGTAATAGACCTCTCTCTTACCCATCTCTGTGTGATGTGTACTCTTTGTTTCCAATATTGGTTATTTGCTTTCTTTTTTTCTGGATCAGTTTTACCAGGAAGCTGGGGGGTCTTTTATTGTTGTGTACTTATTAATTTAAATTATGGTTACATTCAATATTATTCTGTGTTAGATTCAGATATACAGCAAAGTGCTTAGAAAAAGAGGGACTTTACAGAGTGGGTCCTCCACCCCCCCCCAAGTACCCAAGAACCAACCATTTTATTTGTTGATCCTCTCTCCTGTACATCTACATCTGGGTTTTCTCTTCCTAATTTATGTTCTTTGATTCTTTATTTCCTGCCTCCCATATTTTGAATTCATTTGATTTGATGGAGCTTTATTTTGATTATTGATTTGCCAACATGTCTTCTTCTGAAAGGCCTTCTTGAACCTTTAATTCCTTCTCCAAAGAGAAACTGTATCCCAGATGCCTGATTACTTGTTGTTTTCACCTACCAGAGCATGGATCACCAGTTGGCTGTTTATGCCCATGGGCAGCTTACTGAAACATATCCACACTCACTTGTCTACATATTGTCTATGACTGTTTTGTGCTATAAAATGTCAGGGTTGAATAGCTGCAGCAGAGACTGTATGGCCCCAATCCCAAAATTTTTACTATCCAGAATTAAGAAAGGGTTTGCTAACTATTATACAAGACAGTAAGCTTCATGTAAGCTAGGACAATTTTTACCTTATGTTTTGTCCCACAACTGGCAAATAGTATGCACTACATTATTATTCATTAATTAATGGAAAAAGGGCTGAATTTTTATGGTGCAAATTTTATTCTCAAGATCTGGGAACTGTTTCCAGAAAACCTGTGCCCTAAGAATTGCTGTACTATCTCCACTGCCAATTGGAGAAATTACAGATCTAAAAAATGAAAGTTTCATAGAATTCTACTTCATCATTAATAAAGGCATTTTGTTTATAGAGCTCTATTCTGATTACCTATGTAATAGCTCTCTCTCTCTCATATAGATATGTGTGTGTGTGTGTTCTTAGATTCATATATATATATATATATATATATATATATATATATATATATATCCCATTGCACGAAATTTGTGCATGGGGGGTGTGTCCCTCGGCCCAGCCTGCACCCTCTCCAATCTGGTACATCTCTCTCACAATCCAGGACTGCTGGCTCCTAACCGCTCACCTGCTTGCCTGCCTGATTGCCCTTAACTGCCCTCCCCTGTCAGCCTGGTCACCCCTGTCCTCCCCTGCAGGACTGGTTCCCCCCAGCTGCCCTCCTCTGCCAGCCATCTTGTGTATTGGAGTGATGGTCAATTTGCATATTACTCTTTTATTAGAAGATTACATCATTCGTTAGTAGAAAATGATATTCACAGGTCATATTCTCTTTAAGGTAAACAAAGCTACTTGTCAACTACCAGAGAATACTTTCATCATAAATGAACTCTCCAGTAAGTTGAACTTTATTGAAGAAAGAAAAATAATGTTCCAGAGAGATAACTACCTGGTAAGAGTAACATTTTCACTTCTGAGTGGAAATACCAAGAGGGCTCTGAATATTTTCATACTTTAAGGGGGGACACATTAGTAGCTATGTAGGTATGTAGGCAGGGAATATACTAAACTAGATAATCAGTGAAAACTTAAACATCTTTTACTCACAAAACAAATGCATTTTCTTAGAAATTTGTTTCTAAGTAATTTGGATTTTTAAAAACAGATTCTAGAAAAATATAGAAAGAAATAATTTAAGGTGATGAAGTAAAGGAATGACATTTTTCTCTGCTTTTAATGATCAAAACTATCTGTTTGTTTCTTAGATAACTGCAGGAAACTTCAGTCCCATTATTTTCAGTGAATTTCCATTTATCTTTAATTTGCTATCCAAAATTAAATTATGGCAAGCTGATTCCTTTTTGAAAAAACTGGTATGTATGCCTTACATTTTTATTATGTAAAATTTCAAACATATACAAAATAGAAATAATGGTGTAATGAATCCCATCACAAAGTTTTAGCAGTCATCAACATTTTGCTACACTTTTATTTACTATTATTGTTGTTTTTGTAGTTGTTAGTATTTTTGCTGAATTATTTTAAAGCAAATCCTAGGCCCACTTTCTTTTCTCCTCTCCATACTTCAGGGCAATATTTTTGGTTGTTTCACTCTTATTCATGCTGAGATTCATCAGTGGGTTCAGTTGGTGACCACATGGTATTTCCATTGTAATATTTCCCATTAATCTTTTATTTAATTACTAGAGCCCCGGTGCATGAAATTCGTGCACTGGGGTGGGGGGTCCTTCAGCCTGGCCTGCACCCTCTCCAATCTGGGACCCCTCGAGGGATGTCCGACTACCAGTTTAGGCCTGATCCCTGGTGGGGCTCTGGGATCAATTGCAGAGCAGAGGGATGCCCTTCCCACCCAGCCTGGGCTCTGCCATTCATTGCCACCCACAGGGAGGCCCTGCCCACCCTACCAGGGCTCTGTGATCAATGCTGTGCAGAGGGAGACCTTTCCCACCAGGCCAGGCTCTGCCATTGATCCCCGCCCACAGGAAGGCCCTGCCCACCCAGCCTGGCCTCTGCCATACATCACTGCCCACAGGGAGGTCCTGCCTGTCCTGCCCACCCTGCCAGGGCACTGTGATCAATGCTACGCAGAGGGAGGCCCTGCCCACCCTGCCAGGGCTCTGTGATGGGCCCTCCCAGCTGTGGCGGCTTGCATCGGCCCTCACAGCCGCGGCTTTGTCCAGAAGGACGTCTGGAACACGTTTGGTCTAATTAGCATATTACCCTTTTATTAGTATAGATTTTATCCATTGTTTTGGTTGAAGTTTGAAAAACAGCAACATTTCTAATATTATCATTTCTTCCAAAGTTATGAACTACAAAGAACTTTTACTTTTTTAACTTTTTTACTTTTTATGTAAAGAACTTTTCCTCATCAATGAGGGCTCTTTGGCTTCCCTGAAAAATCATCCATATAAGAAGGCAGACTAATGCTTAATCCTTTTCCATGCATAGTAGTTGTACCAATTTATGTTACCACCAGCAATGCATGAAATGCCCCTTTACATTATAACCAATGCAGTGTTACTAAGCAGTGTTCCAATTCGATGGGTTAGCCCTGATATTCCAATTTAATTTTTTTAAAAATTATGTTTTTTATTGTTTCAGAGAGAGGAAGGGAAAGGGAGAGAGAGAGAGAGAAACATCAATGATAAGAGAGAATCACTGATTGGCTGCCCCCTGCACGCCCCCCACTGGGGATCAAGCTTGCAACCCAGGCATGTGCCCTGACCAGGAATCAACCTCTTGGTTCATGGGTCAATGCTCAACCACTGAGCAACACCAGTCAGCTCAATTTAATTTTAATTTATGGTTCTCATCTATATATATAAAAAGCCTAAGTGACTGTTACGACCCAAATGACTGCAACAACCGGTCCACCAGTCACTATGATGTGCACTGACCACCAGAGGGCAGACGCTCAACACAGGAGACTGCCGCCTGGTGGTCAGTGCACTCCCATAGCCAATCTCCCTCGCCCAGCCACTGGTCCCTCCCTGCGACCAGCCAACCTTCCATGGTCCCTCCCCCCAGCCGGCTGCCCCAATTGACCCCGATAGAGGCTGGCCAGCCAACCTGTGGTCCCTCCACCTGTTGCTTCCCCCAGCCGGCAGGCCCCAATTGCCCTGGCCCTGATCAGCCTGGCCCCAATCGAGACTGGGCGAGATGGCCCTGATCGGCCCTGATCACCAGCCAGGCCTAGGGACCTCACCCATGCACGAATTCATGCACCCGTCCTCTAGTTATTATATAATGGCTGCAGCCTCACTTTCTTCAGCTAATAACCATTGTTTTCCTACTATGAGCAATACTGAAATGATCAAATAAATGCTCTTTTTCTCTCTATCCAGTTTTAGTGACTATACTAAGTTCTTAGTTGTTACTCTTTGGATTATCATATCTGTTTATGAGTCTTGGAGCTTGACCCCTGGCCGGGTAGCTCAGTTGATTAGAGCATCATCTCGATAGTCCAAGATTGTGGGTTTGATCCCCGGTCGTGGCATATACAAGGAGCAGTCAATGAATGAATAAATAAGTGGAACAACAAATCAATGTTTCTCTCTCTCTCTCTCTCTCTCTCTCTCTCTCTCTCTCTCTCCCCACCCCATTCTATCTCTCTAAAATCAATAAATAACAATTTCTTTAAAAGTCTTGGAGCTTGATTTATAAGCCCCAACTGATATTCTTTTATTCCCAGTGAATTTATTCTGTCTTCCATTTATTCCCTTCCTTCCATTCTTTTTCTGCAAGTTGTATTATTCCCACAAAACACTTACATGGTATTTTGTCTCTCTTGTCACCGTCAGCCTTAGTTTTCAGTTATATTCACCACATGCCCAGACATTATGCTAAAGATTTTCCAAACATTTTTTGATCACTGAAGTTTGTTTTCTAGGCCATTCCTCAGGAAAGGTTCGTATCTATTTTCTATGATGTTTATAGAAAGACTATAAGAGCCCTAGCAGGTTTGGCTCAGTGAATAGAGCGTTGGCCTGCGGACCAAAAGGTCCCAGGATCAATTCTAGTCAAAGGCATGTATCTTGGTTGCAGGCTCCTCCCCAGCCCAGGAGGAAACCAATTGATGTGTTTCTCTCACATCGATGTTTCTCTCTGTCTTTCCCTCTCTCTTCTACTCTCCCTAAAATTCAAAGGAAAAATATCCTTGGGTGAGGATTAACAAAAGAAAAAAGAAAAAAACTAAGACTATAAGACAGACTTTAACGACTTAAAGGAATCAGAAACATACCCATTACTTTTGCTAATAATTCAAAGGAGATGGGCCATGTAAGTGAAAAGTCTGGGACATCACATGCACAAAAGGAGTCATTTCAGTAATAAAATATTTCCTTTTCATTCCCTATTAGTTATAGAGCTTATATGACATTTTCCAATGGGCCATGCCTGATAAATCCATAAACACCACATCCTATATAATAAAAGCCTAATATGCAAATCCACCAAATGGCAGAAGGACGGGTTGGCAGGGGGCAGGGCGGGGCCGGTGAGAGGGCAGCACCAGGTCAGCCAAGACAGGTGTCAGCAGGCGGAGGAAGGAGACGGCGATAGGGGGTGGCAGTGACCAGCGGCGGTGGAGGGGTGATCGGGGGGCAGGGCCAGCTGCTTGATGGCCGGCGCTGTCCCCGATCGTCGTGCTGGTCGCCTCCCACAGAGGGAGGCCAGACTGCAGCTTAGGCATCCCCTGAGGGCTCCCGGACTAAAGGAGCAGGCTGGACTGAGGGACACTCCCCCCAAGTGCACAAATTTTCATGCACCAGTCCTCTAGTTTATTTATAATACTCAACCTAGAGGGACAAAGTACTTCCTGCTAAAAGCATTCCATAGTTAAGGACTCTCCCTTTAGTTACTGTTATTAGTGTCTATCATCAGATTGACTTGGTCATCTCTTCTGGTTCCCAGCCACCTCTTGTTTTTTTGTTTTTTTTTTTCAATTTTCCTGACATTCCTGGTAATGGGAGAAAATAGATTAAATCTTTCCTTCCCTAACCTAACTTTCCCTTAAGTTCCCTTTAAGCAAATCTTTCTCTCTACATTATTTTCTTCTATAGAAATTTTCTGTCTAACCTGTCTGCTCTGTTAGTGAGGGCTGAGTGCATAGCGTACCCAGGCAAGTTATATACTATGAAGGGTTGGGAAATGTTTGAGGACAAGAAAATTCTTAGTTGTAGTTGTCATGGGTGAAATCACAAAGCAGGTTCCACAATCCTGTCCTCCAGAGGAGAGATGATGGACTTAGTCAAAATTGTAAGCTCCCAACTAGATTATCAATCCAAATGCACAAATGTAGAAATGGGAAACCAATACATGGAGAATGGGAGTAGAGAGACTGGAAAATAAGATACACAGGTTTCAAGTCCAATTCTTGGGAAGGCTAAAGAAGCCTGGGCAACAGCAGGACGCATACACCTTTCCCTGCTATAGTCAGTGCAGGGTATTGCTGGCCCTCCCTGTCACTCAGAGCCACGGGACATGTAGCTTAGCAGTCAGTATTCCTGAAGAGTCTGCAGATTCCAAGGCCACAGGAGGAGATGACCCACCACCAGAAAGGACTAGAAATGGCATTTTTCCATCTCCCTACAAATACGGAGCTTCTTGTTTTGTTTCTTTTTAAATATATATTTTTTAATATATTTTTATTGATTTCAGAGAAGAAGGGAGAGGGAGAGAGAGATAGAAACATCGATGATGGCTGCTTCCTGCACACCCCCTACTGGGGATCGAGCCCACAACCCGGGCATGTGCCCTTGACGGGAATTGAACCCGGGACTTTTCAGTCCGCAGGCCGACGCTCTAGCCACTGAGCCAAGCCAGGTAGGGCTGTGGAGCTTCTTTACAACAAAGATCTTAGGGAAAAACCAGAAGAATCTAGTGGAATCACATATAAGTTCTCAGTATACAGTGGTAGCAGAGATCTGGGACAGGGCTTTCCCAAGCCCAGAGCCATATGCATGCACTTCTCTGAGTAGCTTATAGAGTGCTAATATGGGCAACCACACGGTCTGGAAACCTGGACTAGGATAGTTATTATCCACCTGTCTTGCTGTCACAATAGTGGCATTGGTTTATGAATCCTAAATACTCCTTTATTGTCCTTGTGATATAGCAAAAGTCCAAGAGGAAGGTTAAAGGTCAAAGCAAGGATAGTAATTCCAACACTAGATTTCTATTCCCAGGGAGTTCAGCAGAAACAAGAGCAGGGAGCTGAAATGGTGAGGGCATGTTGAGAATTTAGAAGAGCTTAATGGAGGTACTATGTAGGGTAACAGAGAACACTTTTCTTTGAGCAAGTCTTTCCTCTAGTCTGTTCCCTACATCTCACATTATCCCTGAGCTTCTAACCTGCCCTTATATTCTTGAGGATTATTGTGCTAACACTCTTCTTCTCAAAAACTGGTGGGAGAATGTCTCTGCATGGTGAACACCACTATTGCTTCTAAGGATCATGTTTACTAAAATAAGTGATCAGAGATAGCTTTTAATTACTTAGCTGTACATCCACGATGATTCATCCCCTGTACAAAATTCCTGGATAGCACAGTCTCACAGATTCTACCACCTTTTTATCTTCCATAGTGTACATATGATGCTCTTTTCTTAAATAATTACAATATGACCATATATGGCAATAGTAGGCATAATTGTATGTTACACAAAATGGGTTTATCTGAAATGTTAAATATTTCCTAATATTCCAGTGAAGATTCCTAAAATATTTCTTTTTCCAGGGGTCACAAATTACACATATGTTTTCACCCCAATTTTTACTTCAAGTCAGACGAAGTCACCTAGTTGATGATGCTCTGCGTCAATTAGACCAAGCTGCAGTCACTGACCTTCGGAAAGAATTGGCGGTACGGTAAAAAGTCTCATTGGACATTTTACTACTGTGGGAGAGAAGCAGTTATTTAATGTAGCAAAGGAAGAGCCTGCATTTGCAACTATACTTATCAGCCTTATGATTTCCAGAATTCCTTGCTTACCCTTCAGAGAAAAGCAATGGGACATTTCATTGAACATTGGGATTATAAATTAACTAGTTACCTATGGCTATAATGAACCATCCCAAAGCTTAATGACTGAAAATAACAATACTTTATCTGCAGTTCAGTAGAAGATCTCCTGATTTAGGGTGAACTTATCTGGGCGGCTTTGCAGATTCTGTATGCACCTGTTGACATGTTTGGGAGTTGGCTAGGGATGGACTGAGCTAGGCTAGGCCTGTCTGAGGAAGTTTGGCTCTGCTTCCTGTTTTTCATCTTCTTCCTGGGACCAGCAAGATGTTCTTCTCACAACAGTGCCAGAGGTACAAAATAACAAGCCCAGTCACACAACAGACATTGCTTTAGTCAAAGCAAGTCCCATGGCTGAACCCACATCAAGAGCTGGTGAAATATACTCAGCCTCTTTAAAGGGCGGAACTGCAAAGTCACATGCAAAAGACTTGGTTCAAGGAGGGGCGAAGAATTGGGGCTGTCAGTGCAATCCACAAGCAGCAGGTGGAGCAGACACTTTTCCTACATTCTGGCTCTACTTTTAGCTATAGAACTTCCACTACTATATTGGTTCTAACTATCCTTCACTTCACCCTTTGTGGGCACCTGTAGGAATTTTATTGTGTGGTACCTCAGATTATTAGCCTTATTGAGGCTATAAAATAATGACTAACTCTAGATTCGAGCTGGAGTCCGTTCAGAAAGAAGTGGATTTTCTCGATATCAGCCGTGAGGGGAAGATTTGGGTTCTCAGAGAAGAAACCAGAACCTGGAGGGTTAGACTCACACAGGAGAGGGATATTTCTCAGCATGGGACTCCAATGGGAAACAAAATATTTTATAAGCCAGACTTTCTAGTTGTATGTCTCCCTCTGTACCTACTCTCCTTTAAATCTTGATTATGAGGAAATGAACTGAAAATGATTCTGCTACAGGAGATGACAAAGAGGTAAGAAGGTAAGAGAGATCTGATAAAAATATAGACCCTGAGCAAAGCAAGGCTGTCAAGGCCCATTATGAGTGTGTCCTGACCACGACAGAGGCAGACTTGCTAGGGTCAACACTCAACCACTGAGAAAGGAGAAAATCGGAAGTAAGCTTAATTCGTTATTGGGATATCCAGATGGAATGAGAGGCAGGCCCTTGGAGATGACCGTCTAGGGCCAAGGAATCAGTTGACCAAAGTGGCAATAGATAAGATCTTCCAGGCAAAAAGAGAACTCTTAGTCAAGCTTACTGATGCTTGTATTAGAAAGATAAAAAGAAATTATCCAGGAAAGGAAGTAGAGAGGGAGTCGTTAGAGAGGAAAGCTGGGAGTGCACTCGGCCACAAAGTTCAATACTGGACTTTAGAAAAGAGGGACCAGTTCATATTGATCTCCCACACAAGGGATATGGGCAGTTAGGGCTCATGGTTCCTGGAAGGATGCTAGGCCCAGGCAGGCTGGAAGGGCTGTTTATCAAAAGTCCTAAAGAGGGGAGAGGTAGGAGAAATTAAATAGTTGTTGATTGGGCCAAAGCTGTAAAGTCTGAATGATGCAATGAAGACAGATAACAAGATAGAAGAATCAGGGGATTTAGTGGCCCAGAGGATTAAAGCATATCAAAATTTGGTTTAAGACGCTGGTCAACATAATTGGTGAATGCTAAGTCTTGCTAGCATCCCCTTCACTTGGTTCATGGCAGTGTAAAAGCCCCATGCACACAGTATACAATAATCGGATAATAAAAAGGTTCATGGCAGCTGCTGCTCAGGAGCAAATTGAGGGAGAACAGATTGCAGTGAAGTAAGAGATGTGGGATTCTGGGAATTCTGGTGACTGCAGGAGGTTTGAAACTTTTCTACAAAAGGTCAAGGCATTACATTTTAACTGGGAGTGTTCTCTTTCCTCAGATTGAATTTATTAACGAAATAAGTTCTGTGGGCTATGGGGTAAAGTCCGAGTTCTTCTACTTCATATTTCAAGAGATGACCAAGACAGAATATGGAATGTTCATGTATCCTGAAGAGGGTTCCTACATGTGGTTTCCTATCAGTGTAAGTCTTTTATTTATTTTCTTATTTTTTTTTCCAGAACAGAAAATGTATACCATCTATTACAACATGAGAACCATACATAATCATGTAAAATTAGGTCCTGGACAGTGGGGCTGAGTTGATTGGAGTATCATCCATGCACTGGAAAGTCATGGATTTGATTCCCAGTCAGGGGCCATACCTAGGTTGTGGGTGCCAGCCAAGTTGAGGCATGGTCAGGCATGTATGGGAGGCAACTAACCCAATCCATGTTATCTCTTTCACATTGATGTCTCTCCCTCCTTTTCTCCCTCTCTGAAATCAATTTTTTAAAATGACACTATTTTAAGTAAATAAATAATGTAAAATTAGGTCATATAGAGCCTTGCTACTCAAAATATGGTCCACAGAGCAGCCGCTCCAACAACACCTGTGAAAAGCAGAATCTCAGGCCTGTGTATTTCATAAGATCGTCAAGTAATTCATACGCACTTTATATTTTTAAACAGCTTTAATGAAGTACACTTGAGATACAATAAACAGCACATAGATTTTTTCAATTTGATAAGTTTTGATAACTCTCACCATCATCAAGATAATGAAAATAGCCTGGCCAACATGGTTCAGTGGTTGAGTGTTGACCTATGAACCAAGAGGTCACAGTTCGATTCCCAGTCAGGGAACATGTCCAGGTTGCAAACTCGATCCCCACTGTGGGGCGTGCAGGAGGCAGCAGATCAATGATTCTCTCTCATCATTGATGTTTCTATCTCTCTCTCCCTCTCCCTTCCTCTCTGAAATCAATAAAAATATATTTTTTAAAAAGATAATGAACCTACACATCATCCCCCAAGGTTTTCTCGTATCCCTTTCGAGCCCTACTCCTCCCCTGCTGCTATGCCCCTGGTGCCCCCTATCCCATGCCCAGGCAACAACTGTCACTATAGAGTACTTTGAATTTCCTAAAATTTTACATAAATGGAATCATAAGTAGTCTTGGTGTCTTTCCTCTTTCACTCAGCATAATTATGTTGAGAGTCACGCATGCTGTTGAATGTAACCAAAGCTCATTCCCTTTTGTTGAGTAGTATTCCATTGTATGGATGTACTACATGTTGCTTATCTACTCACTTCTGATGGGTATTTGTGTGGTTTCCTAGATTTTGAGATGCAGTAATCTAGAATGTTTCTATAAGAAGAGGAATTATTAATATAATCCTAGAGATAATTGCTAATTCTAATAAGGCAGTTCATTTCTGCAATGATTATACTTTTACAAGGATCCTCAAAATGTAAACATACCTTAAAATAACAAAAAACTTGTCTTCATTTCTCTATTAGAAACACAGAGAAAATAATTCTAAAAAGAATCATGTTGAGCCTCAATTTATGGATCCCCTTTCTGATAAATTTCCCAAGTGTTCTTTCCATAGTAAAAGTTTGGGACCCAGGGGACAGGGAAAAGAAAGAGAAAGATGAGTGGGTGTGCAAAAGTACTGAGAAGTGATCTGTATCTTTTTGAGAAAGAATGAACTTCTAGAAAATAGAAATGGCGAAGGTGTACAAATGGTAGGATTTTTATGGGTCAAACAACAAGCATTTATTGACTATTTCGTGAGACTCCACATTGTATTAAATATTGTGAGTGATTCAAATTAGTATACGACACAATCCTTTTCCTCTATTTGTATTTGTAAAGAGAGTGATAAGACTAAAACACCATGAACTTTAGCAATTGTTTCTAAATTTTGGATTGCTGACTTTATGTGTAATAGTTGTTGAGCACGGAAGCGTAGGGAAGGATACACTGATGTAGAATTGGAAGCCCAGAGTTGTAATCTCGAGTGATGGTGGGTGAGTCTTTTAGCTTCTCTGAGTTTTCGGTTTCCTCGCCTATAAAATGGCTGTCATAATTTCTGCTCTGCCTGCTTTATAGGACTGTTGTGAGAATAAAACAAGATAAGGCATATATCCAAGTGTGAAAGCGCCAGGAAAACTTTAGGGCACTATCCAAATTTTAGGGATTCTTTATTAGAGAGAAAGTTATCAAGGGGAACTAAAGTAATTAGAGAAAGTGTAG
>NW_005875153.1:0-11538 GCF_000147115.1 Myotis lucifugus
CATTCAGAAACGCCAGGCAGGCCAATCACCTGTAAATATGAACAGTTTTCTCTTCATTTATCAGCTTCATACACAAATTCTGAGCTTTATAAAGAGCAGTTCTTAATGTTGGAAAGAATTTTCTTCGGAAACACATCATCCAGAGTAGTCAGGATTGTAAACATTATCAGTACTCTCATGTTTTCACAGCATTCTACCTCTAATCTCCTTGATTGAACATGAACATAAAGATTGAACGGCTCTATTTAATAGTATTTAAAATGTTTCCTACATGTTTCTAATAATTTCCAGGGACTATCACCGTGAATTTTAAGAGTTTTACCAAAATTAGACAGTTTTCCTGGAAGTATATACATGAATCTTCAGGATTTAAACTGTGTCATTCACAAACGCCAGGCAAATCAGAATCACCTGTAAGTATCAACATTATTCTCTTCATTTATCAGCTTCATACACAAATTCTGTGCTTTATAAACAGCAATTCTTAATGTTTGAAAGCACTTTCCTGGGAAAATCTTCAAATAGAGGAGTCAGAATTGTAACCATTAACAGAACTCTTACCATTTCACAGAATTCTACCCCTAATCTCCGTGACTGAACATGAACATAAAGATAGAACGGCTCTATTCACTAGTATGTCAAGTGTTTCTTACATGTTCCTAATCATTTCCTAAGATTATCATTCTGTATTTTACGAGTTTTACCAAAAGTAGACAGCTTTCCTAGAAGTATATACATGAATCTTCAGGATTTAAACTGTGTCATTCTGAAAACGCCAGTCAAGGCAGAATCACCTGTAAATATAAACAGTATTCTCTTCATTTATCAGCTTCATACACAAATTCTGAGCTTTATAAAGAGCAGTTCTTAATGTTGGAAAGAATTTTCTTCGGAAACACATCATCTAGAGTAGTCGGATTGTAAACATTATCAGTACTCTCGTCATTTCACAGCATTTTACCTCTAATCTCCGTGATTGAACATGAACATAAAGATTGAACGGCTCTATTTATTAGTATTTAAAATGTTTCCTACATGTTTCTAATCATTTCCTGGGACTATCACCGTGAATTTTAAGAGTTTTACCAAAATTAGACAGTTTTCCTGGAAGTATATACATCAATCTTCAGGATTTAAACTGTGTCATTCAGAAAACGACAGTCAAATCAGAATCACCTGTAAGTATCAACAGTATTCTCTTCATTTATCAGCTTCATACACAAATTATGTGCTTAATAAACAGCAATTCTTAATGTTTGAAAAGACTTTAATCGGTAAATCATCATCTAGAGTAGTCAGAATTGTAACCGTTAACAGAACTCTTACCATTTAACAGAATTCTACCCCTAATCTACGTGACTGAACATGAACAGAAAGATAGAACGGCTCTATTCACTAGTATGTCAAGTGTTTCTTACATGTTCCTAATCATTCCCTGAGACTATCATTGTGTATTTTACGAGTTTTACCAAAAGTAGAGAGCTTTCCTAGAAGTATATACATGAATCTTCAGGATTTAAACTGTGTCATTCAGAAAACGCCAGTCAAATCAGAATCACCTGTAAATATCAACAGTATTCTCTCCATTTATCAGCTTCATACACAAATTCTGTGCTTTATAAACAGCAATTCTTAAGGTTTGAAAGCACTTTCCTCAGAAAATCATCCTCTAGAGTAGTCAGAATTGTAACCTTTATCAGACCTCTTACCAATACACAGCATTCTACCTCTAATCTCCGTGATTGAACATGAACATAAAGACAGAACGGCTCTATTCACTAGTATGTCAAGTGTTTCTTACATGTTCCTAATCATTTCCTGAGACTATCATTCTGTATTTTACGAGTTTTACCAAAAGTAGACAGCTTTCCTAGAAGTATTTACATGAATATTCAGGATTTAAACTGTGTCATTCAAAAAGCGCCAGTCAAGCAGAATCACCTGTAAATATAAACAGTTTTCTCTTCATTTATCTGCTTCATACACAAATTCTGAGCTTAATAAACAGCAGTTCTTAAAGTTGGAAAGAATTTTCTTCGGAAACACATCATCTAGACTAGTCAGAATTGTAAATATTATCAGTACTCTCGTCATTTCACTGCATTCTACCTCTAATCTCCGTGATTGAACATGAACATAAGGATTGAACGGCTCTATTTATTAGTATTTAAAATATTTCCTACATGTTTCTAATCATTTCCCGGGACTATCACCGTGAATTTTAAGAGTTTTACCAAAATTAGACAGTTTTCCTAGAAGTATATACATGAATCTTCAGGATTTAAACTGTGTCTTTCAGAAAACGCCAATCTTATCAGAATCACCTGTAAGTATCAACAGTATTCTCTTCATTTATCAGCTTCATACACAAATTTTGTGCTTTATAAACAGCAATTCTTAATGTTTGAAAGCACTTTCCTGGGAAAGTCTTCATATAGAGTAGTCAGAATTGTAACCATTAACAGAACTCTTACCATTTCACAGAATTCTACCACTAATCTCCGTGACTGAACATGAACATAAAGATAGAACGGCTCTATTCACTAGTATTTCTAGTGTTTTTAACATGTTCCTAATTATTTCCCGGGACTCTCATTGTGTATTTTATGAGATTTAACAAAAGTACACAGCTTTCTTACACGTATTTACATGAATCTTCAGGATTTAAACTGTGTCATTCAAAAAACGCCAGTCAAGCAGAATCACCTGTAAATATAAACAGTTTTCTCTTCATTTATCTGCTTCATACACAAATTCTGAGCTTAATAAACAGCAGTTCTTAATGTTGGAAAGAATTTTCTTCGGAAACACATCCTCTAGAGTAGTCAGGATTGTAAACATTATCAGTACTCTCGTCATTTCACAGCATTCTACCTCTAATCTCCGTGATTGAACATGAATATAAAGATTGAACGGCTCTATTTATTAGTATTTAAAATGTTTCCTACATGTTTCTAATCATTTCCTGGGACTATCACCGTGAATTTTAATTGTTTTACCAAAATTAGACAGTTTTCCTGGAAGTATATACATGAATCTTCAGGATTTAAACTGTGTCTTTCAGAAAACGCCAGTCAAATCAGAATCACCTGTAAGTATCAACAGTATTCTCTTCATTTATCAGCTTCATACACAAATTCTGTGCTTTATAAACAGCAATTCTTAATGTTTGAAAGCACTTTCCTGGGAAAATCTTCATTTAGAGTAGTCAGAATTGTAACTATTAACAGAACTCTTACCATTTCACAGCATCCTACCCCTAATCTCCGTGATTGAACATGAACATAAAGATAGAACGGCTCTATTCACTAGTATGTCAAGTGTTTCTTACATGTTCCTAATCATTTCCTGAGACTATCAATGTGTATTTTACGAGTTTTACCAAAAGTAGAGAGCTTTCCTTGAAGTATATACATGAATCTTCAGGATTTAAACTGTGTCATTCAGAAAATGCCAGTCAAATCAGAATCACCTGTAAGTATCAACAGTATTCTCTTCATTTATCAGCTTCATACACAAATTCTGTGCTTTATAAACAGCAATTCTTAATGTTTGAAAGCACTTTCCTCAGAAAATCATCGTCTAGAGTAGACAGAATTGTAAACTTTATCAGACCTCTTACCAATTCACAGAATTCTACCTCCAATCTCCGTGATTGAACATGAACATAAAGATAGAACGGCTCTATTCACTAGTATGTCAAGTGTTTCTTACATGTTCCTAATCATTTCCTGAGACTATCATTCTTTATTTTACGAGTTTTACCAAAAGTAGACAGCTTTCCTAGCAGTATTTACATGAATATTCAGGATTCAAACTGTGTCATTCAAAAAACGCCAGTCAAGCAGAATCACCTATAAATATAAACAGTTTTCTCTTCATTTATCTACTTTATACACAAATTTTGAGCTTTATAAAGAGCAGTTCTTTTTTTTTTTAAAATATTTTATTGATTTTTAACAGAGAGGAAGGGAGAGAGAGATAGAGAGTTAGAAACATCGATGAGAGAGAAACATCGACCAGCTGCCTCCTGCACATCTCCTACTGGGGATGTGCCCGCAACCCAGGTACATGCCCTAGACCGGAGTCGAACCTGGGACCTTTCAGTCCGCAGGCCGACGCTCTATCCACTGAGCCAAACAAGTTTCGGCAAAAGAGCAGTTCTTAATGTTGAAAAGAATTATCTTCGGAAACACATCATCTAGAGTAGTCAGGATTGTAAATATTATCAGTACTCTCGTCATTTCACAGCCTTCTACCACTAATCTCCGTGATTGAACATGAACTTAAAGATAGAACGGCTCTATTCACTAGTATGACAAGTGTTTCTTACATGTTCCTAATCATTTCCTGAGATTATCATTCTGTATTTTACGAGTTTTACCAAAAGTAGAGAGCTTTCCTAGAAGTATATACATGAATCTTCAGGATTTAAACTGTGTCATTCTGAAAACGCCAGTCAAGGCAGAATCACCTCTAAATATAAACAGTATTCTCTTCATTTATCAGCTTCATACACAAATTCTGAGCTTTATAAACAGCAATTCTTAATGTTTGAAAGCACTTTCCACAGAAAATCATCCTCTAGAGTAGTCAGAATTGTCACCTTTATTAGACCTCTTACCAATTCACAGCATTCTACCTCTAAAATCCGTGATTGAACATGAACATAAAGATTGAACGGCTCTATTTACTAGTATTTCTAGTGTTTCTTACATGTTCCTAATTATTTCCCGGGACTCTCATTGTGTATTTTATGAGATTTACCAAAAGTACACAGCTTTCCTACACGTATATAGATGAATCTTCAGGATTTAAACTGTGTCATTCTGAAAACGCCAATCAAGGCAGAATCACCTGTAAGTATCAACAGTATTCTCTTCATTTATCAGAGTCATACACAAATTATGTGCTTAATAAACAGCAATTCTTAATGTTTGAAAAGACTTTAATCGGTAAATCATCATCTAGAGTAGTCAGAATTGTAACCGTTAACAGAACTCTTACCATTTAACAGAATTCTACCCCTAATCTACGTGACTGAACATGAACATAAAGATAGAACGGCTCTATTCACTAGTATGTCAAGTGTTTCTTACATGTTCCTAATCATTTCCTGAGACTTTAATTGTGTATTTTACGAGTATTACCAAAAGTAGAGAGCTTTCCTAGAAGTATATACATGAATCTTCAGGATTTAAACTGTGTCATTCAGAAAACGCCAGTCAAATCAGAATCACCTGTAAGTATCAACAGTATTCTCTTCATTTATCAGCTTCATACACAAATTCTGTGCTTTATAAACAGCAATTCTTAATGTTTGAAAGCACTTTCCTCAGAAAATCATCGTCTAGAGTAGACAGAATTGTAACCTTTATCAGACCTCTTACCAATTCACAGAATTCTACCTCCAATCTCCGTGATTGAACATGAACATAAAGATAGAACGGCTCTATTCACTAGTATGTCAAGTGTTTCTTACATGTTTCTAATCATTTCCTGAGACTATCATTCTTTATTTTACGAGTTTTACCAAAAGTAGACAGCTTTCCTAGCAGTATTTACATGAATATTCAGGATTTAAACTGTGTCATTCAAAAAACGCCAGTCAAGCAGAATCACCTATAAATATAAACAGTTTTCTCTTCATTTATCTACTTCATACACAAATTCTGAGCTTTATAAAGAGCAGTTCTTTTTTTTTTAATATATTTTATTGATTTTTTACAGAGAGGAAGGGAGAGAGAGATAGAGAGTTAGAAACATCGATGAGAGAGAAACATCGACCAGCTGCCTCCTGCACATCTCCTACTGGGGATGTGCCCGCAACCCAGGTACATGCCCTTGACCGGAGTCGAACCTGGGACCTTTCAGTCCGCAGGCCGACGCTCTATCCACTGAGCCAAACAAGTTTCGGCAAAAGAGCAGTTCTTAATGTTGAAAAGAATTATCTTCGGAAACACATCATCTAGAGTAGTCAGGATTGTAAATATTATCAGTACTCTCGTCATTTCACAGCCTTCTACCACTAATCTCCGTGATTGAACATGAACTTAAAGATAGAACGGATCTATTCACTAGTATGTCAAGTGTTTCTTACATGTTCCTAATCATTTCCTGAGATTATCATTCTGTATTTTACGAGTTTTACCAAAAGTAGAGAGCTTTCCTAGAAGTATATACATGAATCTTCAGGATTTAAACTGTGTCATTCTGAAAACGCCAGTCAAGGCAGAATCACCTCTAAATATAAACAGTATTCTCTTCATTTATCAGCTTCATACACAAATTCTGTGCTTTATAAACAGCAATTATTAATGTTTCAAAGCACTTTCCTCGGAAAATCTTCATTTAGAGTAGTCAGAATTGTAACCATTAACAGAATTCTTACCATTTCACAGCATTCTACCCCTAATCTCCGTGATTGAACATGAACATAAAGATAGAACGGCTCTATTCACTAGTATGTCAAGTGTTTCTTACATGTTCCTAATCATTTCCTGAGACTATCATTCTGTATTTTACGAGTTTTACCAAAAGTAGACAGCTTTCCTAGAAGTATTTACATGAATATTCAGGATTTAAACTGTGTCATTCAAAAAACGCCAGTCAAGCAGAATCACCTGTAAATATAAACAGTTTTCTCTTCATTTATCTGCTTCGTACACTAATTCTGAGCTTTATAAAGAGCAGTTCTTAATGTTGAAAAGAATTATCTTCAGAAACACATCATCTAGAGTAGTCAGGATTGTAAATATTATCAGTACTCTCGTCATTTCACAGCATTCTACCACTAATCTCCGTGATTGAACATGAACTTAAAGATAGAACGGCTCTATTCACTAGTATGTCAAGTGTTTCTTACATGTTCCTAATCATTTCCTGAGATTATCATTCTGTATTTTACGAGTTTTACCAAAAGTAGACAGCTTTCCTAGAAGTATATACATGAATCTTCAGGATTTAAACTGTGTCATTCTGAAAACGCCAGTCAAGGCAGAATCACCTGTAAATATAAACAGTATTCTCTTCATTTATCAGCTTCATACACAAATTCTGTGCTTTATAAACAGCAATTCTTAATGTTTCAAAGCACTTTCCTTGGAAAATCTTCATTTAGAGTAGTCAGAATTGTAACCATTAACAGAACTCTTACCATTTCACAGCATTCTACCCCTAATCTCCGTGATTGAACATGAACATAAAGATAGAACGGCTCTATTCACTAGTATGTCAAGTGTTTCTTACATGTTCCTAATCATTTCCTGAGACTATCATTGTGTATTTTACGAGTTTTACCAAAAGTAGAGAGCTTTCCTAGAAGTATATACATGAATCTTCAGGATTTAAACTTTGTCATTCAGAAAACGCCAGTCAAATCAGAATCACCTGTAAGTATCAACAGTATTCTCTTCATTTATCAGCTTCATACACAAATTCTGTGCTTTATAAACAGCAATTCTTAATGTTTGAAAGGGCTTTCCTCAGAAAATCATCATCTAGAGTAGTCAGAATTGTAACCATTATCAGAAATCTTACCATTTCACAGCATTCCACCTCTAATATCCGTGATTGAACATGAACATAAAGATAGAACGGCTCTATTTACTAGTATTTCTAGTGTTTCTTACATGTTCCTAATTATTTCCCGGGACTCTCATTGTGTATTTTATGAGATTTACCAAAAGTACACAGCTTTCCTACACGTATATAGATGAATCTTCAGGATTTAAACTGTGTCATTCTGAAAACGCCAGTCAAATCAGAATCACCTGTAAGTATCAACAGTATTCTCTTCATTTATCAGCTTCATACACAAATTCTGTGCTTTATAAACAGCAATTCTTAATGTTTGAAAGCACTTTCCTGAGAAAGTCTTCATATAGAGTAGTCAGAATTGTAACCATTAACAGAACTCTTACCTTTTCACAGAATTCTACCCCTAATCTCCGTGACTGAACATGAACATAAAGATAGAACGGCTCTATTCACTAGTATTTCTAGTGTTTCTAACATGTTCCTAATTATTTCCCGGGACTCTCATTGTGTATTTTATGAGATTTAACAAAAGTACACAGCTTTCTTACACGTATTTCCATGAATCTTCAGGATTTAAACTGTGTCATTCAAAAAACGCCTGTCAAGCAGAATCACCTGTAAATATAAACAGTTTTCTCTTCATTTATCTGCTTCATACACAAATTCTAAGCTTAATAAACAGCAGTTCTTAATGTTGGAAAGAATTTTCTTCGGAAACACATTCTCTAGAGTAGTCAGGATTGTAAACATTATCAGTACTCTCGTCATTTCACAGCATTCTACCTCTAATCTCCGTGATTGAACATGAATATAAAGATTGAACGGCTCTATTTATTAGTATTTAAAATGTTTCCTACATGTTTCTAATCATTTCCTGGGACTATCACCGTGAATTTTAATTGTTTTACCAAAATTAGACAGTTTTCCTGGAAGTATATACATGAATCTTCAGGCTTTAAACTGTGTCTTTCAGAAAACGCCAGTCAAATCAGAATCACCTGTAAGTATCAACAGTATTCTCTTCATTTATCAGCTTCATACACAAATTCTGTGCTTTATAAACAGCAATTCTTAATGTTTGAAAGCACTTTCCTGGGAAAATCTTCATTTAGAGTAGTCAGAATTGTAACTATTAACAGAACTCTTACCATTTCACAGCATTCTACCCCTAATCTCCGTGATTGAACATGAACATAAAGATAGAACGGCTCTATTCACTAGTATGTCAAGTGTTTCTTACATGTTCCTAATCATTTCCTGAGACTATCAATGTGTATTTTACGAGTTTTACCAAAAGTAGAGAGCTTTCCTTGAAGTATATACATGAATCTTCAGGATTTAAACTGTGTCATTCAGAAAATGCCAGTCAAATCAGAATCACCTGTAAGTATCAACAGTATTCTCTTCATTTATCAGCTTCATACACAAATTCTGTGCTTTATAAACAGCAATTCTTAATGTTTGAAAGCACTTTCCTCAGAAAATCATCGTCTAGAGTAGACAGAATTGTAACCTTTATCAGACCTCTTACCAATTCACAGAATTCTACCTCCAATCTCCGTGATTGAACATGAACATAAAGATAGAACGGCTCTATTCACTAGTATGTCAAGTGTTTCTTACATGTTCCTAATCATTTCCTGAGACTATCATTCTTTATTTTACGAGTTTTACCAAAAGTAGACAGCTTTCCTAGCAGTATTTACATGAATATTCAGGATTTAAACTGTGTCATTCAAAAAACGCCAGTCAAGCAGAATCACCTATAAATATAAACAGTTTTCTCTTCATTTATCTACTTCATACACAAATTCTGAGCTTTATAAAGAGCAGTTCTTTTTTTTTTTAATATATTTTATTGATTTTTTACAGAGAGGAAGGGAGAGAGAGATAGAGAGTTAGAAACATCGATGAGAGAGAAACATCGACCAGCTGCCTCCTGCACATCTCCTACTGGGGATGTGCCCGCAACCCAGGTACATGCCCTAGACCGGAGTCGAACCTGGGACCTTTCAGTCCGCAGGCCGACGCTCTATCCACTGAGCCAAACAAGTTTCGGCAAAAGAGCAGTTCTTAATGTTGAAAAGAATTATCTTCGGAAACACATCATCTAGAGTAGTCAGGATTGTAAATATTATCAGTACTCTCGTCATTTCACAGCCTTCTACCACTAATCTCCGTGATTGAACATGAACTTAAAGATAGAACGGCTCTATTCACTAGTATGTCAAGTGTTTCTTACATGTTCCTAATCATTTCCTGAGATTATCATTCTGTATTTTACGAGTTTTACCAAAAGTAGAGAGCTTTCCTAGAAGTATATACATGAATCTTCAGGATTTAAACTGTGTCATTCTGAAAACGCCAGTCAAGGCAGAATCACCTCTAAATATAAACAGTATTCTCTTCATTTATCAGCTTCATACACAAATTCTGAGCTTTATAAACAGCAATTCTTAATGTTTGAAAGCACTTTCCACAGAAAATCATCCTCTAGAGTAGTCAGAATTGTCACCTTTATTAGACCTCTTACCAATTCACAGCATTCTACCTCTAAAATCCGTGATTGAACATGAACATAAAGATTGAACGGCTCTATTTACTAGTATTTCTAGTGTTTCTTACATGTTCCTAATTATTTCCCGGGACTCTCATTGTGTATTTTATGAGATTTACCAAAAGTACACAGCTTTCCTACACGTATATAGATGAATCTTCAGGATTTAAACTGTGTCATTCTGAAAACGTCAATCAAGGCAGAATCACCTGTAAGTATCAACAGTATTCTCTTCATTTATCAGAGTCATACACAAATTATGTGCTTAATAAACAGCAATTCTTAATGTTTGAAAAGACTTTAATCGGTAAATCATCATCTAGAGTAGTCAGAATTGTAACCGTTAACAGAACTCTTACCATTTAACAGAATTCTACCCCTAATCTACGTGACTGAACATGAACATAAAGATAGAACGGCTCTATTCACTAGTATGTCAAGTGTTTCTTACATGTTCCTAATCATTTCCTGAGACTATCATTGTGTATTTTACGAGTATTACCAAAAGTAGAGAGCTTTCCTAGAAGTATATACATGAATCTTCAGGATTTAAACTGTGTCATTCAGAAAACGCCAGTCAAATCAGAATCACCTGTAAGTATCAACAGTATTCTCTTCATTTATCAGCTTCATACACAAATTCTGTGCTTTATAAACAGCAATTCTTAATGTTTGAAAGCACTTTCCTCAGATAATCATCGTCTAGAGTAGACAGAATTGTAACCTTTATCAGACTTCTTACCATTTCACAGAATTCTACCTCCAATCTCCGTGATGAACATGAACATAAAGATAGAACGGCTCTATCACTAGTATGTCAAGTGTTTCTACATGTTCCTAATCTTTTCGGGAGACTATCATTGTGTATTTTACGAGTTTTACCAAGAGTAGAGAGCTTTCCTAGAAGTATTTACATGAATATTCAGGATTTAAACTGTGTCATTCAAAAAACCCCAGTCAAGCAGAATCACCTGTAAATATAAACAGTTTTCTCTTCATTTATCTGCTTCATACACAAATTCTGAGCTTAATAAACAGCAGTTCTTAAAGTTGGAAAGAATTTTCTTCGGAAACACATCATCTAGAGTAGTCAGAATTGTAAATATTATCAGTACTCTCGTCATTTCACAGCATTCTACCTCTAATCTCCGTGATTGAACATGAACATAAGGATTGAACGGCTCTATTCACTAGTATGTCAAGTGTTTCTTACATGTTCCTAATCATTTCCTGAGACTATCATTGTGTATTTTACGAGTTTTACCAAAAGTAGAGAGCTTTCCTAGAAGTATATACATGAATCTTCAGGATTTAACCTGTGTCATTCAGAAAACGCCAGTCAAATCAGAATCACCTGTAAATAGCCACAGTATTCTTTCCATTTATCAGCTTCATACACAAATTCTGTGCTTTATAAACAGCAATTCTTAATGTTTGAAAGC
>NW_005875153.1:11638-13176 GCF_000147115.1 Myotis lucifugus
CTTTCCACAGAAAATCATCCTCTAGAGTAGTCAGAATTGTCACCTTTATTAGACCTCTTACCAATTCACAGCATTCTACCTCTAAAATCCGTGATTGAACATGAACATAAAGATTGAACGGCTCTATTTACTAGTATTTCTAGTGTTTCTTACATGTTCCTAATTATTTCCCGGGACTCTCATTGTGTATTTTATGAGATTTACCAAAAGTACACAGCTTTCCTACACGTATATAGATGAATCTTCAGGATTTAAACTGTGTCATTCTGAAAACGCCAATCAAGGCAGAATCACCTGTAAGTATCAACAGTATTCTCTTCATTTATCAGAGTCATACACAAATTATGTGCTTAATAAACAGCAATTCTTAATGTTTGAAAAGACTTTAATCGGTAAATCATCATCTAGAGTAGTCAGAATTGTAACCGTTAACAGAACTCTTACCATTTCACAGAATTCTACCCCTAATCTACGTGACTGAACATGAACATAAAGATAGAACGGCTCTATTCACTAGTATGTCAAGTGTTTCTTACATGTTCCTAATCATTTCCTGAGACTATCATTTTGTATTTTACGAGTTTTACCAAAAGTAGAGAGCTTTCCTAGAAGTATATACATGAATCTTCAGGATTTAAACTGTGTCTTTCAGAAAACGCCAGTCAAATCAGAATCACCTGTAAATATCAACAGTATTCGCTCCATTTATCAGCTTCATACACAAATTCTGTGCTTTATAAACAGCAATTCTTAATGTTTGAAAGCACTTTACTCAGAAAATCATCCTCTAGAGTAGTCAGAATTGTAACCTTTATCAGACCTCTTACCAATTCACAGCATTCTACCTCTAATCTCCGTGATTGAACATGAAGATAAAGATAGAACGGCTCTATTCACTAGTATGTCAAGTGTTTCTTACATGTTCCTAATCATTTCCTGAGACTATCATTCTGTATTTTACGAGTTTTACCAAAAGTAGACAGCTTTCCTAGAAGTATTTACATGAATATTCAGGATTTAAACTGTGTCATTCAAAAAACGCCAGTCAAGCAGAATCACCTGTAAATATAAACAGTTTTCTCTTCATTTATCTGCTTCATACACTAATTCTGAGCTTTATAAAGAGCAGTTCTTAATATTGAAAAGAATTATCTTCGGAAACACATCATCTAGAGTAGTCAGGATTGCAAAATATTATCAGTACTCTCGTCATTTCACAGCATTCTACCACTAATCTCCGTGATTGAACATGAACTTAAAGATAGAACGGCTCTATTCACTAGTATGTCAAGTGTTTCTTACATGTTCCTAATCATTTCCTGAGATTATCATTCTGTATTTTACGAGTTTTACCAAAAGTAGACAGCTTTCCTAGAAGTATATACATGAATCTTCAGGATTTAAACTGTGTCATTCTGAAAACGCCAGTCAAGGCAGAATCACCTGTAAATATAAACAGTATTCTCTTCATTTATCACCTTCATACACAAATTCTGTGCTTTATAAACAGCAATTTTTAATGTTTCAAAGCACTTCCT
>NW_005875154.1:0-13073 GCF_000147115.1 Myotis lucifugus
AACAAAATGGAAAGATTTTGAATGGCCCGGGAATCGGAACACTTAGATGCCTATGATAGTTTAATCTTTAAAAAGCTTTCTGAACTTGGGCAAGTGTCTTCACTTCCCTGACCATATATCTTTAAAAGGAGATGGTTAGGAGAAGACATTCTCTGAAATATCCAGAGCCCAAGCGTTTGCCACCAGTCTGTTCTGCCTCACCCTCTCTCCTTGTTGGATGAACAAAAGCATTCCCAAAACTTATGCAAAACAAGTGATAATTATTTTGTAGCTTATTTTCAACTTTTAAATTTTACCATGAAATTTAACTTTAATTTACACATATTTTAATGTTTACTTTAAAGCTGGAAAAATTTATCCTGGTTTCATAAATGCTCTCAAATGTATTAAATTAGGATGTCTATATAATTTAACTTTTTTTATAATTAAACTTTTGAATCACATATTGCAATCCTTCTATCCACAACCTAAAATATTACAAATGACTTTTTAAATATAATAGTCTTCCTTTTTATCATTATATTTGATATGCTTGCTTAAGTAAGCTTCAAAAGATATTTGTACAATTACATTTTTAGATCATTTCCCACCTCAATGTTACCGTGGGATAAAGGAACTTTTTTACACTCAAGCCATCAAGGGTAACTTGAAAGTGATACAAAGAAGTGCACCCTCAAATATTTCAAAGTGTGAATAAAGAGGGAATATGCTAATTAACTCTCACGCCATCACAAAGATGGCAGCGCCCACAACAATAAGGAAGGAATATGCTAATTGACTGCCTCGCCCTCAAAGATGGTGGCATCCACAGCCAATAAGGAGGGAATATGCTAATTGACTGCCACACCCTCAAAGATGGTGGCTCCCACAGCCACAAGATGGCCGGCAGGAGAGGGTAGTTGGGGGGGACCAGGTCTGCAGGGGAGGGCAGTTTAGGGGTGACCAGGCTGGCAGGAGAGGGCAGTTGGGGAAAATTGGGCCAGCAGGGGAGCAGTTAGGCATCCATCAGGCTGGTAGGGGAGTGATTAGGAGTGATCAGGCTGGCAGGCAGAAGTGGTTAGGGGCAATCAGGCAGGCAGGCAGGTGAGTGGTTGGGAGCCAGCAGTCCTGGATTGTGAAAGGGATGTCCGACTGCCAGTTTAGGCCCAATCCCCCCTACCCCCAGTCACGAATTTCGTGCACTGGGCCTCTAGTGTAAATATATTTACAAATACTTATATATGATGTCTTTTTATATGTCTCTATTCATATTGTACATATTACATAATTACATAAGTATGTAATATGTCACTGGCTTAAATGAAGAAATAGTATTTTTCTAACACATTAACCAAAGAACTTATATGCATGTATGTATAGCTCATGGACACAGACAATAGTGTGCAGAAGGCCTTGGGTGGGGTGGGGGCTGCGAGGATGGAGCAAAAGGGGGGTAATGGGGACAACCTGTAATATTGTTAACAATAAAAAATATATTCAAAATTAAAATCAGGGTATTTCTATTTTTAAGCAAAGTTTAACACCTGAGTTCATTTCACACCCAACATTTGGGAAACACAGATGAGTCTACAGTTTAGGCAGAAGTGCTCTCTTCACCATATCAGGTCCTCGCCGCAGTTACTTATAAAGACCTCTTGAGTAGATTTCATAATCACTCTTAGTTACAACTTGAATATAAACTCTATAAAGGTGGGACCTTTGGTCTTATCCACTGCTCCAGAAATATGTGTGCAACTAATGGACGAATTCAGCCCTTTGCTCTCTTCCTTCACACCAAGCTCTGGGTGCAGTGGGAATTGTCACACAAGGTTTGCTGCTGTGGTTTATGGTTAGTGTGCATTCTGTGAAAGAAATGGCAGAATTGGGGACTCTGTGTCACTTCTAGAAAATTCATTAAAAAGTGAAGAATCCTGTTCCTCGGGATAGTTGGTTATGATACCAGGCCTTGTCCTCATTCCCATTTCGCCTCGCTTCTGGGAGTTTCCCTGTAGATTGTTTTTGAGTCCTGAGGTTTTAGACTTTCGCTGAGGGTAGTGCTGATGCTGTCACAATATAATTAGAAATGTGGGAATGTGGGGTAAAATCCAGCTCACATATGTTTGGTTTTAGTCAGAGCTGGAAGCTCATGTAAGCAGCGATAGCACAGTCCCCAATGCTAAGTGTTGCCTGTAATTAGAAAGGCCCACTTTTATAATTGATGGTTAAAATTTTGTAACTGGTGCTTAATGGGCTTCCTTTAGGTACTCTTATCATCAGGAATGTGTAGGCAGCCTGTTTATGCCTTTCAAAGGGAGAGTCGCAAAAATCGCCCCTTAAAAAAATAAGGTCACTTTATGAAGCATGATTGTCTCATGTTCCACTTTGTTAAATGACATAGTTTGTAAGTTTTTGAAGTGCCATCTGCATTCTATAATTAGAGCAGTATATTTTTCTTCCAAACATTTGACAAATTAAGGATCCCAAGGTTTCAAACATAACTTTTCACAGCATGTGCATAATGCTGGAAGCTTCTGTATATATCAATTCAAGACGAGGATGGGCCATTAGCAGGAAAAACAAGATTAAAAGGGAAAAAAGAACATGGCTTGGGGTAAAGATATGTGAGTTAAAGTCATGGCTCAGCCCTTCGCAAGCTGGGGGAATTCTCTGAACTCCTCTGGGCCTGTCTCTCGCCTGAAGAACTGGGATGATAGGGGAGGTAGGAGAGAGGTCTGAACGAGAGGAGCACTCAGTTCAACAAATATTGTCCCAAGTCTCCATCACATGTTAGGTCCTTCCTAAGTGTATGTGAAACTAAAAAATAGGATGAACCCCTGCCTTTAGGGAGTTTGTACTCTTCTGCAAGACAGGAAAAGAGATGATTACATTATCATATATGCAGAGAGTGTTAAAATAAGTGTGGGTGAGTGACCAAAATGTCATTCATTCATTCATTCATTCATTCTTCATTCAACAAGTATTGACTCTGGACTTCTTAAGTGCCAAAGACTAAAGACAATGGATTTTCACCATCAAAGAAAACAAAAAATGTCCCTACTTTCATGGACACATACAATTGCATGCCTGCCATAATTGTGGTATGAGGGCTAGAGGAGGAACAGAGTGGAGGTGGGAAGTAGAGAATGAGATCAGGTAGGAGCCCCGTGACTATTTTAGATGTGTTGGTTGGAGATGGTTTCTGTGATAAGGTGATGCTTAATCCAGCACCTGCAGGCAGGCGGAAGTGTGACTTATAAGCCCTGAGGTCATAGTGTACTTGGAGACTAGCAAGAAATGAAAATGGAGCACAAATAATGTAAAGGTTTGTAGGTCATGGGAAGGATTTCAGATTTTAGTCTGTGTGTATTGGGGATGACTAGATGATTTTAGGCAAAGAATGGCATGCTCTGACTTATGTATTTTAAACAGATCATCTGGCTGCTGTATGAGGCAAGGGTGTCAGCAGAGAGAGAAGGTGAAAAAGTTGGACAGACAGCAAGATACTATGATGCCCAAAGGAGAGGCTATTTTCACACCAGGATGTAATGCAATGGCCAAGGAGAGGCAATAAGAACTCGGAAGTGCTGAGCCATCCCTTCCCGCTGGAAACTGGGGCAGGGAAGACAGTGTGGCTCCCCTTCAGTGGTCCACCGAAAGCAGGGAGCTTAGAGGAGCATGGGAGCGCGGTGGACACCAAGGACTGAGAGCATGATGAAGAGGAGGTAGGTTGAGGAACTAATTGGACACCCATGTATGTGGTTCCCCAAGGCTGTGGAAGTCGGAGGTGGAGAAACGCAGAACAGTATGTGGAGGAGAAACGTTTGCAGGAGGAGAGCTGGCCAGGGGGCTTCCACTTTCCAGTACTGACATGTACATTTGGGAAGAAAACAGCCAATGGTTAGAAAGTGAGGGTCAGGTTCCCACACAGCCAATCACATTCTCACAGGATGCTGACTGAGGGAGCTGGCAAAGGCCACTTCTGAGTGAATGCTAATGGAAAAAAACGACTTGTTTATAATTGTCCTATTATATATAAAAATCCTTCAATGTGACAATCCCCCTTCTAGAAACTTATTACCTCAAATAGCTAAGGATATGTGTAAGTAGCTAACTATAAACATAAACATATATAATGCAGCATTAATAATAATAATTTAAATTTTAAGAGTCTAAGTGTCCAGTAGTATATACTGATAGATATAGTATGTCCTCACAATAGAGTATTATATGTGCATTTGCAAGGATGTTGCACAAGCATAGTTAATAATATGGGAAGTATTCCTGATACATTATTAATGAACAATGCAAGTTAAAAACAATAATTTCATATTAACCCATTTATGTGTGAGGGTCTTCATTATCTGAACCTTGTGGTTTGTGAAAAAGTAAAAGTTATCTATAATAATAAAAGCATAATATGCTAATTAGACCGGGCAGCCAAACACCTTCCGGACGTCCTTCCGGACAAAGCCGGGGCTTCGAGGGCTGAGCCCCTTGCAAGAATTTCGTGCATCAGGCCTCTAGTTATAATATAAAAGTATCGATTAATAAACTATTTCAAAAGTTATAATATCAAAGTGCTGAGTAATAGACTACTTCAAATTAATAAAAAGTAGTTCTTGCTTAAATACCCCTCCCTGCTCAACACCAATATCCATCTTGGCAGGTGATTCGGGGGTGTTATAAATATCTAAAAATGGTCAGAAAAGGGAGCCAATCTGTTTATTAGTCACAGCAGCAATAAAAGAGAATTCTTCTATTCCCCACCTTTAGCCCCAGAACAAGCGTCTCTGTCCACTCTGTGTCTCCTGATGTGTGTGGTTTTGACGGAGACATTAATAAAGGTCCCTCCTGGACCTGGCTCGTCCGCAGGCTTCCTATTGTTCCAGAATCAGAGGCTGCAAGGAAGGAGGGACAGGGCTTCTGGTGAGGGCAGACCAAGGTGGACATGATGGCAGCTTTGCATTCTGATGAGGGTGCAGTCTGGGGAGTGGGCTGCCCTTACAGTGAGCTGCAAGCAACCCTGCTTCCTCTCTGGGGGAGGTGTTACTTCATCCCTCAAAGTTCCTGGCTGTAAACAAAGTCCTGAGAAGTGGCCGAAGAGCTGTGGAGGCACTGTGTTTTTGGCACACACAGCAGAGTTATGCAGGAAAGCTCAGGGCCCATGGCAACTGCCTGCCACCCCTCCCCCACCACGCACCCCCGGCTGGCTTACAGCTTCCCCGGGGGAAACAGCCACTGCCTCAGGAAAGGTGTCCCAGATGTACCCCTCACACTGTTTCAGAAAAAGGCAAAGCGCCGCCTAAGAAATCAGAGAGCTGGCCTAAGAGTTTTGAATGCTTTTGGCTGCAAGGAAGGGAATATTCACTTTATAGGGCCTTAAAGGAGGGTTTCATTCCCACATAGAATAAAGGGGGGTTGTCTGCCAAGGGCCCAGGCAGCACTCCTGCAGGCCCCCGAACTCTCCACTCATAGTGACCAGAGGGGCCTGCTCTTCTGAGCAAGACGTTCTTACCCCAAATTCCCAAAGCGATGGGAGGGGTGCAGAGCGTTCCTTCTCCAATGCCTTCCTTTGGGGGGGGGGGCACTCACTTTCTCAGGGGCCACCAGGGGATTTTTGTTTAGATCTTATTGGCCAAAGCTGGGTCACATGACCACTCCTAGATTGGCATCTTCTTCTCTCTGTCCAAAAGGACCTGTGCCAGATATTTAAATAAAGCCGAGGCCCTGTGACCAAGGAAGGGGGGTTGATGGCTTCTGGATGCTGCTTCCCCGGCTCCTTTCTGGCATCCAGACCAGGGCACTGGACAAGCAGGATGGGCCAGTTCCCATCATCACTTATGCAAGTAGTGGCTTGGTCGTAGTGTTAGGGGAAGAAATAGAATATTGGGGACCAGCTACAATGATAAGAAATATTAATCACGCTCTGTTAACCATGACAGTTCTGTTTTGATTAGAGGAAGCACATTCTAACCTGCCTGGGAGTTGTGCGCCCTGGGACATGGGAGCTCACATCGAATGCAGCCCTTCCTCCTTCCCAGAACTGCCTGTCATTATGGAAATATGTACAACCTCGTGGCACCCAGAGACACCTGCTCTTGACAGCCCCCAGCCCCTATTACCTGTAATCTGGTCCCAGGGTGCCCGGAGGCACCTGCCCTCTGTGACTTCCCCTCCGCCAGCATGACTTGTAACCTGTCATGCTTATCCCATGCCCACTTTCCCATGCTGGCAAGTCCTACTTTCCCACGTCATCTTTGTCCTTCTACCCAATGTAGGCAGCTGGCTTATGGTGGGGGCCAGAGCAGATTTTCATGGGTGACCTGCTGCTCTCCCATGCTGCCGGCAGTAGTGGAATAAATGCTCAGATATGATTCAACCCTGTCTCTGCTTATTTGGCTGAAGTAGTGACAGGCAGCCCGGACCCCTGGGTTGTCTGGTTAATGTAGGGCCTTTCCCAGGGGTGACAATGAGCCTGGTTGGGTGAAGAATACAGAGCCTGCCAATTAGTTTGGCAAAGAACTCCACTTCCGTGAACTTTAAATAAAGAGCACAAGAGAGGGCGAAGGGGAATTACTCTGTAATCTGAGTCCAGCCTTGTGTGTTCCCAGCCACTGAGCCCAGAGCCAGGAGAAGGTCTTCGTGGCATATGCTGCCAACCGCCGGGCAGAGGGAGCGGGGGAGCTGTTCTCAGGCCTGGAACCTGTCACAAAAATGCCAATGGGGCACAATGAATGCCCCGGTTCTCAGTGGGCAGCGCAGCCCAGGACTCAGCGCCGTCTGTTTGCTCTCGGGTTTAGTCAGCGTTCTTTTCCTCCTTTTAATAATATTCACCACATTGACAGTAATTTGCAGGTTTTTAAGTTCTGCATATGCTCCCACAGAAAAATCTTTTTTTTTTTTTTTGCTTCCCTGAGACCTTGTTCAAGAAACACCTGAGGCAAGCAAAAACTTAATTAATTAAAAAAATGTGACTGTTGTGCATAATCAGAAAGCTTATTTGGAAATTTCTCCTGGTGTTTGCCCATCAAGTACACCTATTGGAGTGACAATGGCAACATGAGGACATTTAAGGTATGAATTAGATTCATAATCATAGAATATTTTCCACTGAGAATTATTTTCCACTATTAGGTCTGTAATATATTTTTAAAGATTAAAAAAATAACTTCTTTTTTTCTTTACTTGACAAACAGCACATTTATCACACACAAATTCTATTGTAATGTATTAGTGGTCTCAAGTGTACCTAGAGCTATGAATGCATTTTATATGGATAGCTGTGTGTGTATCTATATATAGGAAATCTTAAAGAGCCATCCCAAAGGCAACTGGTTCAAATATTGACCCCAATAATCATCTATTTTCAGCCAGAGACTTACCACTGCAGATCTGGTGGAATCTGGTTGTTCAAAGTGTGGCCCTGAAGCCAGTCTCCAGGGTACAAATCTCACCCTGTCATCCGACCTGGGGAAAGTTACCTTATTTCTCTGAGCCTCAGCGTCCTCATTTATTGACTGAGTTAACAAATACAAGAGTAACATTAATAGCAGTGATAATGATAATGATGGCGATGGTAGGTAATCGTTACTGAGAGAAGGACTGTTCTAAGTACTCATGTGTTCACTCACTCACTGCTATTAATATTGATAATCAGAGGGTTTTGTGAAGATAAGATGCAATGTTATGTCCAGAACACAGTGCTTCATATGTTGTAAGTATTTTAAAAGGTGTAGTAGCCAAGATCATATTAATTGAATGCATGAACTGGGAAAGTTAAAATGGAAGAGACCAATTATGTGTCTAGACCCCGCCAAGGAGCCCCAGGCTGCGTTAGTGATTGAATTTCAGAGGCATTGCCAAGGTGTTCCAGGCACAGGAGTTTCAAAGTGTGTGCTACCCTGCCAGAATTCACAAAACACATCGACAACAAAGCCTTTGTCTTTTCAACGAAAGCCTGAAAGATTTCCACATGTTTGCATGAAGATTTGGGTGTCTCTAGCTAGAACCTCAAGAGTTTAATTAAATATTTGCACACAGACTTTTCCCCTGGAATGTTTGCAGAGGACAGTTATGCCACCTGCTGCGACTTCAGATCGGCTTGCCACTTGGTTGGCATCTTTCCTTTTCCGGGTCTGGCACACGGTGCCACGGAGCAACAGCCAAGGACACGGCACTCGCCACAGGAAAGGTTCTGATGGGCTTTCTGTGCCTATGGTTCAGCAGAGGCATTAAGCCCCCCCGCCCCCGCTGACTTTTTAATAATGAACCCAGAAAACTGGAGACCGCCATTCATTCACTCACTCTGTCCATTTCCAAGAGCACCAGGGTGGTCTATGAAGAAAGTGAACCAGACCACAAACACTCTTAAATGTTTAAAATCTTCAGCACTTTCTCATGCATTCTGGAGAAAAAGCTTGTCCCCTTTAGTCCACAAGACGTGGCATGGTCCCCATCGCGCCTGGCTCTGTCTTCATTTAGCATCACACCCTGGGTCTGTCTGCTTCAGCCACACTGTTGTTGAAGGAGTCAAACTCACCCAGCGTTCCTCTTCACAGCATGCTTTCCTCCACCTTCCCCATGCCCGGCTCAGCTCAAGTACATGCACCCTATGGAGCCTTTTCATATCAATCCTATTTAAAGTAAGTACTCCTTCTCCAGTGCTTGGAACGGCGCCTGGAACAGTACCGCACACATCATAGGTGCTAGTAGTTGATTAATTTAAATCACATGAATAATGCATCTCCTATGTGCAAATTGTTCTCTTTGAAAGCAAGCATTTAGGTGTGAATGAAACCAGGAGGGCTGAAGAGATTTCAGTGATCCCTTAGAGAGGGAGTAACAGCCAGGGCTCATAGGTAGAATGGTGCACTGAGCAGGTAAACAGTGTTTGAAATCAACCTAATTTTAAAGAAAGGACCAAGGGTTAGATCTGAGGCCCAACTGGAGAGCCATGCCCCACCTAAAAGAACGCAAATTCAATTAAAAAAGAAAAACTGTAGCCTTTGTCACTGAGTCACGGGCTGGTTTCTCATCTTTGCTCGGCCAAGAGCTTTCCTATGCACTTCCCTTTAACACCCGCAGTTGCCCGGTGAAGGAGCTCCTGTTATGGAATCATGTATATGTGAGGTACCTGGGATTCACAGAGCAGGGCAGACTTTTTCTGCAGAGGACCAGAGGATAGATGTTGGAGGACTGGTTGGCTCTATCTGGTCTCTGTTGCAGATACAGTACTCGGCTGACCTTGTAGCTCAAAAGCAGCCACAGCCATGATACATGTAAATGGGTGTGGCTGTGCTCCAAAAACGTTGTTTACCAACACAAGCTGCAGGCTGCATTTAGCTGGCTACAGTTTGCCAACCTCTCTTATAGAGGGGAGGTAATTTGCCTGCATTTAAATAGCTGTTAAGTGGCAGCTAGGGTTTGAACTTAGCTTGTCCTGATTGCTGAATGCTAGATTTTAATGTTCATTTCTGTGCCGCCTTGCCTTCCCGCTGGCCCATCCAATAGGCCGGAGCCACCACAGCTTTTAATAAGTATAATGAACATTAATTGACTGCTTCCTACACACCAGGCTATGCCTAAGGGATCTATGTGTATACGGGGTGGGGCAAAGGTAGGTTTACAGTTGTTCATATGAAAATAATGCAACAATTAATCAGTAATAATATGAGAATAAACTCTGTGTTTTGCGTACTCACAACTGTAGACCTACGTTTGCCCCACCCTGAGTGCAACAATTTAATCCTCACAGTGTTGACAGAAGAAGCCACCACTCCACATCTGAAATAAAGAGTGGAATTTCTCGTTTGCTAGGAAGGGAGAACTGTTTTGGTTAAGTCTCTCTGGACAAGCAGAGAGAGAGAGCTGACCTTTTCACAGTTTGGGCAAGTACGGAGTTCAAGGGTTGGTGGCTTCCAGAGCTGAGCGTTGACAGAGGGCTACCTTTACTTCAGAGGTCTGGTTAGTTGCCTGAGGCTGCTGTGGGTGCACTGATAGAAGGGTGGTGCTCAGTGAGTTGTCACTGGTAGGTTGGGATGGATTTAAACCAATTCTGGTGATTACTTGTTCTGGGCATAGACTCTTGAATGTTCTATCTTGAATTTGGATCCTATAATCTTTTGTTCCTTACAACATTCCTAGAAGGGACAAACTCTCATGACCCACACTTGAAGTTTGAGGAAATAGAAGCATTTAGAGGTTATGTGGCTTGCCCTAGATCTGAGGGCTGGTAGATGGTAGGGCCAGGATTTTAAAATGGAAAGTGGGATCCATACTCTGTGCTCTGAACAATGACCCACTCTACCTCCCATGTCACATGTTTGCTTTCAGTGAGAATCACAGATTGATCACCTACAGGCATTCAAATGAATTCCTCACTTGAATCCATATATTTTATTAATTTTAAGTCATCATTTGTCCTCATCTCTGCTCCCTCTTTTAGGTAACAAATGGCCACTTAGAAAAGAACACCCACAAGGCCAGGTTCCTTGATGTGAAATGCAGTGCCATTTAAGGTAATTGTTCTTAATATTTAGTTTCTAACCAAAAAGTCAGGCTTGCTTTTGCTGAAAGGTTAATAAGCAGAAACCTTGACTTCACAGTACGTCAGTACTGATAAATGACTACATGAAAGATAATGCAAAATTATAGCCTAGCTTAACCCCACTGAGCTTGTTCTTGACTCTTAGGCCAACCTTGCAAAAGGTTAAATGGAAAATTAAGGGAAAGACAAGTTTCTTTCTCTGAAAATTTATGGTTCACCTTCTACAACTTACAGGACTTAGCAGTCACGGCCAACATTAACGGCAGAACTAGGAGAATTCTAACTAAAGAGTTATAGCTGTCTCCGACTTGACCACAGATGGACTCAGGGGACAGAAGACTTGGGCCTACTTCTATTTTCACCAGTAACTTAGATGCAAAATCCTGGGAAATGGGTTGAATCTATCCATATGTATTAGTATCCTAGGGTTGCTATAACAAAGTACCATAAAGTGGGTATTGTAACAGAAATATTTGTCTTGTAGTTGTCAAGACCAGAAGTCCGGATTCAAGGTGCTGGCAGGACCATATTCTTTCTGAAGACTCTAGGGGAGAATACCTCCTTGCCTCTACCAGCTTCTGCTGTTTGTCAGCAATCTTTAGCATCTCTTGGCTTATAGATGCATCACTCCAATCTCTGTCTCTGTCGTCACACAGCTTTATCTCCTGTGTGTCTCTGTCTCCAAGTCTCTTCTCTTCTCATAAGGCCACCAGTCATACTGGGTTAAGAGCCCACTCTTCTTACTTTGACTCATCTCACTAATTACACCTACAATGACCTCATTTCCAAATAAGTTCACATTCTAAGGTCCCAGGGGCTAGGACTTCAACATATATTTTGGGGGGGACACAATTCAACCATTACACCCGGATTTCATGTTCCCATTTGTTTTATGATGATAAGATTGCCTTCTTCATAGGGATGCTGAGGGAAGATAATGAGATTAAAGATATCACTGTCTGACGAGGCCAAAAGATGAGGGTGTATTCATGGGCAGCCTTCATAAAGAGAATTCTTTTATTATAGACTCAGCCAACTTCCTTTTTACAGGAGCCGAGCTCCCCAATGCGTATTTTTGCCCAAATAATAAGTAACTTCAAAATAAGTGAAATATACACAAAAGGATGATCATCTCTGCCCTAGAGGTGATTCTGCAATAAGTCTTAGAAATTGCTTCCTTTATATATCGACTGGACATTTCTGAAGAGAAACCTGGTTTCTCCCCAGACATGCGAAGGAGTGTTTCTTCTGTTTGTTCTGGAAGAAAAGGACGTTTTCATCACTACAGACTGTCCACATTTGGCTTTTTCACTGAACTTGTAGAAGAGAATGTCAATACACATAGAATTTCATGGAGGATGCAGGGTACTCTGGGACCTCTCAAGAAGCAGGGCTTGAGTGAAATGGAAAACAAAAAAACAAACAAACAAAAACACGACCCCATCATCTTGTTCTGGGCTTTGTTGCTCATTCACTCATTTATTCAACAAATACAGAGCCCACTAGATGTCAGACAGAGCCACCAGAGGCACAAAGATAGATAAGACGCGTACCCTACCCTCAGATAACTCACGGGTGAGTGGGGAAAACAGGTAGAGAAATAGCCATAATATGTTAAGTTCCACTGAAGAGGTGTTTGCAAAATGCTGTGGTCACAAGTGATGCCATTGAAAGAAATCAGCGAAGGTTTCCTTGAGGCAGAAACAACAAAGGCAAGGAATGTAATGCTACAAAAGCTGAGGGGCATAGATTCCTTATTGTTTCTATGTGAGGCTGGAAGGTAGGCAGTAAGGCAAGCATGTCAAACTCATGGCTCCCAGGCCTCATGTGACCCACAACAAATATTTTTGTGACCCAGCCAATATAATGCTATGTAAGAAACATTTAAATAAAAATTTCATAACGTAATTTTTATAATATCCTGTTATACATAATCCTATATAGTAAAAGGGTAATATGCAAATAAAAAGGGCAGGACAATCGAACAACCAATCAAAGCATAATATGCTAATGATATGCTAAGGCTGCTCAACCACTCGCTGTGACATGCACTGACCACCATGGGGCGTTTGCAGAACATGGCAAGTCTTGGCGGCAGAGCACAGAACATGGTGGGCATGGGCCACTGTGTGATGGTGGAGCAGGTTGGGGTGGGAGCACCAGACCAAGGCGAGGTGCTGGTGGCTGTCATCAGGGCGAGCCTCTGGTGGTTACTGAAAATTCTTTGCTACCGTGCACCATGGGTCCCGCTGGGCATTCACACCTGTTGCCAGCGCCGGCCCTGCTCGCAGCCGATGCTGTCACCCAGTGCCTGCCATTTCTAGCTGTAGAATTCATTCAGTCTTGATGCATTTCAACTCATCATGTGATTCACAGAAATAAAACAAATGGCTTTCATTTTTTATGAGGGGGATATTAAGTGACAAATGAAAGAAAATGTTGATGAGGAAAAATGGCAGGGTTAAACAGGGCATTTTATTTTTCCAATATAAGGGTTCTCTTTATTTAAACTTACCGGTCTGGCGCATGCGGAACATGGCAAAACGTA
>NW_005875155.1:0-13071 GCF_000147115.1 Myotis lucifugus
CTGTTCATCTTTTATCTTTCCTGTACCTTTCTTAGGTTCCTTGCTCCTTTGATAGCATTGTTAGAGTGTCAGCCTACCTCTGTGATTTTGTGCTGTAATTTTATTTAAAAAGGGAAAATTTTTGCCCTAGCTGGTTTGGCTCAGTAGATAGAGTGTTGGCCTGTGGATCAAAGGGTCCCGGTTCGATTCTGGTCAAGGGCACGTACCTTGGTTGCAGGCTCCTCACCTGCCCGGGCCCTCATCGGGGCTCGTGCAGGAGGCAACCAATTGATGTGTTTCTCTTACATTGATGTTTTTCTCTTGTCTTTCCTTCTCCCTTTCACTCTCCCTAAAAAAGAAAAAAATGAATGGAAAAATATCCTTGGCCCTCGCCGGTTTGGCTTGGTGGACAGAGGGTCAGCCTGCGACTGAAGGGTCCCCAGGTTCGATTCCAGTCAAGGGCACATGCCAAAGTTGCAGGCTCGATCCCCAGTAGGGGGCGTGCAGGAGGCAGCCAGTCAATGATTCTCATCATTGATGTTTCTGTCTCTCTTTCCCTCTCTCTCTGAAATCAATAAAAATATATTAAAAATATATATGTCCTTGGGTGAGGATTAACAAAAATAAATAAATAAAAATGGAAAAATTTTGCAAAGCGCTGTGAGTGTAAAAGTATAACAAGCCCCTTTACCCGATATCTGTGTTTCAGCTGCAATTAGAAGTGGATCGCTTGGAGGAACTGAAAATGCAAAACATGAAGAAAGTGATTGAGGCGATACGAGTGGAGCTGGCTAAGTACTGGGACCAGTGTTTCTACAGTCAGGAGCAGAGACAAGCTTTTGCTGCTTATTATGATGGTCAGTACAGGAGCGGTGGCCTTGATGTGGCCTGCACTTGTAAAGAAGTGCACATGTTCACCAGAAAGTGTTTCCTCTGCTGGACAGTTATAACTACCTTTTCAAGCCTTTCACCATAAGTTGTCATTCCTGTATCAGTGAGCATTTGCAGATGCTCCTGGGAAATAAGGGATGTCTTGATTTCTGAAGCAGCTTGTCACGGTAGCCTGTAGTTGTGCAGCTCAAGTTTATCAGCGCCTGCTTACTCTATGCCAGGTGCAATGTCAAACTCTTAACAATAAGATCTCAATCTCATGTCAAGAGATGAGGACACAGGTGCATAAATGTTGAGCAACTTGAACCGGAGGCACAGTGGGTAGAGGGCAGAGCTCACAGTTAAGGCCACAGAGTCTGACCCCAGAGCCCAACAGAATTCTAGTCTGACCTGAACTGAGTGTAAAGATAAAGTTGTCTAATAAATTCCACATTGGGGACATTTTCTGTGACCCAGCCCACTACTGAGCAGGGTGGAAACAAAGGATATGAAAGAAAGCCAAGAGAAGGTGAGAGATGACACAGAGGGTTTCGAGTCTTAGTCATTTCAGTCCACACTTTAAGTCCCTACTCCCTAGTCCCTCCAGGCTGATGGTGACAAACCAGATTTTTATTATCCACAATGTATACTTATTCATGTAATGTTTTTACTATAGTGAAGGATAATCTATTTCCAGTTTAGGGAATGAGGGGTTAGAAAGTAAGATGCTGAACACTAGAGGGATTTTTAAAACTCCTGGGCTTCTATCTTGCAGAGGACTACACAGAAAGTCTGCTCCAGGTCCATGACGCTGAGGTTGTGCGGTTAAGAAACTACTACGAGGTTCACAAAGAACTCTTTGAAGGCGTGCAGAAGTGGGAAGAAAGCTGGAGGCTTTTCTTAGAGTTTGAGGTACTGCCCTCACTTTCCTCTGTTTTCCTTAGAGGACAATGAAGTATGAAGAAAGCATGTCTTTTCCCTGGTTGGTTTGGCTTAAGTGGGTAGAGTGTCGGCCTGCGGACTGGAGGGTCCTGGGTTCAGTTCTGGTCAAGGGCACTTACCTCTCAATCCGTTGCAGGCTCAATCCCTGGTCCTGGTTGGGGAGCGTTGGGAAGGCAACCAGTTGATGTGAGAGAGACATCTGTGGATGGTTTCTCTCTGCCTCTCCCCCTCCCTTCCCCTCTCTCTAAAAATGGAACAATATCCTTGGGTGAGGATAAAAAAAGAAAAGAAAGCATGTCCTTTATAGAGTCAGTCTCCTTTTCTCTTTACTGAGTTTCTAATACCAGTATCTTCATCACTACGTCTCTAGCTTACTACTGACTGACCCATCTGTATTTGTGAGGCTTATGTACAGGAACATATAAGAGAAAAACCCCGAACAAATGGCTTTATCAAGGTAGAAGTTTCTGGCATAGAGGAAGTCCAGAGGGGGCAGTGCAGGGCAGGTGTGGCAGTTCCACAGTCAGTGGGGTCCCAGGCTTCTCCAGCTCATGGCCCTTATCCTCAGGTTCCGGTTGGCCCTCGAGCTCCCACCACAGCCCATGTGGAGGAAGGGACACAGAGGCACTGTCCCGACAGCCCCTCGAAGGGCTCTCCCAGGCTCTCATCCCAGCATCTCTGCTCATACGCCTCATCTCTGTGAGGGTGGCGGTCTTGCTGCCACAGAGGAATTCGGGTTCTGTTACTGAGGAGGGAGTGAAGGATAGATATTGGGCCAGGCAAGTAGTATTTTCTCTTCCAACACTTGCTGTTTTCTTAGAAAATTGCCTGGGTTTAGTGCGCATTTGTATGCTGAATTCCGCACAGGCAGGTTCCCTCAGAGCATTTTAGAGCTCGGGGCTGGGACTAGGAGGCGGCGTAGTGGACACAAAATTCAAGCAGCCTTGCTCTCAGGTTCACGCTGGCCCTGTTAGAGCCCAATGGGTCCTTCAGGGAGTCCTGAGTTCAACTTCACATTTACAGGCGGGAGACTAGGGCTCAGAAGTGGGAGAACTGTGTGAGACCTTACAGCTGTTTCAGGACAGGTTTCCCCGTCCTCAGTGACCCCTGACTTCTGCTTGAGAGCAAGAAGGAGGAGGAATAACTGTCAGTAAAGAGCCAAATACGTAGCCCTTGTTGACATGCAAGTGTTTAAGAAAAAGTGAGAGACTAACTCCCGTCCCTTGTAGGTACTGTTTCTAAGCCATCACCGACCCAGCAGGCTGGGAGGGGAATGGAATTTCTTCACAAGCTTAGCAAATTGTCAGGATTGGTTCTGCTTTTCTGATGACCTGCCCTAATTTTGAGTGTACACATCTAATTTATATTTCTAAATTATATGCTTTTATTACTGTTCTGGTATACTGAACTGGTATACATGATAGAATTAAAAAAAAAAAAAACCAAAAAATAAGCCTAACATACTATATTTTTTTGTCCATTTTGTGAGGGTCAATTCAGTGAAAACCAGATTGTCTATAACCCTTAACCTTGCATATTTAAGCTGCATTGTCTCAATAGGCCGAAAGAGAGTGGACAGGTAGGGTGCCCACCAAGCTCTGAGTGTAGACCTTTCCCTTGTCCCTCCACACAGCTCATTTCCTGTAGGTGATGTAATTTTTTGACATCTGAACCAAGGAATGGAGCCAGTGACGTGGTGCGCTAATATTGAAGCCTGTCTTGCTTTTTAGATGACAAAGGAAGCACTGGTTTTCCTGCACCAAGTGGATGTGCTCACACCCAGCTCCCCTGCCTTAGGCCCTCTCCGTTCCTCACTGCTCAGAGGGAGTGGGGATGCAAACCTCAGTCTCCTTAACCAGTTAACTGCCACGTGTCCAAAATGGAAACCATCTCCACACGCCATGATATTTTGAATTTAATTTAAAAAGTCAATTTGCAATGAATATTATAAAAATAAATATATTCCTCCCAATTCGGGTGTTCTTGAATATTTTCAGCTGAAAATTCTCACGAAAAACGATTTTAAAGTTGGTCAGGGCTGCCACCTAGGGAAATATTTTTTTTTTTATAGACGCGCGTGGCATGTAGGGAAGGTCCACTGCTTGCGTCTACAGACGCTTATGGCGTACAGTGGGTTAGTAATGTACATCCGAGTCCTAGCAGAAGGGATTGGTCTGATTGCTTGTTCCAGGGTTTACTCTAATTAAAATGTATTTTCACAGAGAAAAGCATCAGATCCAAGTCGATTTACAAATCGAGGAGGAAATCTTCTGAAAGAGGAAAAGCAACGAGCCAGGCTCCAGAAAACACTCCCTAAGGTAATAGTGTTAATAGTTTTGGTGCTTGACTACAAAATACCTCACTTTTTGTGGATTCTTTGCTTTGAATCATTTGCCCCAAACTGTCTTCTCTTTCAAGGGTTAGGCAAGGATAAGAAACACTGGGCCTTACTGGCATAAGCAGCTGTATGTCAAGGTGTGTTAGTTTTCTAGCACAGCCATAAAAATACCACCGACTGGGCGGCCTGAACAAAGACATGTATTTTCTCACAAGTCTGGGGCTGGAAGTCAGATCAAGGCCTAGGCAGGCTGGTTTCTTCCGAGACTTGTAGGTGGTTGTCTCGCCTTGTCTTCACACGTCAAATAAAACCACATTCCTCGATACTGGAGGTTAGACTTCAGCATATGAACGGGGTGGGGAGGGTCACAGTTCAGCCGATAACACAGAGCAAGCGCTTTATCTTTAGCAAGTTCTGTGGGCTTAGTATCTTCTCTATTTTAATAATAGCAATAGTGTTAATTGAATGAAGAGCCAGGTATTATTTCAAAGTGCTTTCCATTTTTACGATGAGGAAACGGGGCACTGAGAACTTAGGTAACTTGCCCACTTTTCATGGCTCGCAGGAGGCAGGGCCCAGGCCTGACCCAGATGGTGCTGCCCTCACTGCACGCCATGCTCTCACTTTCAGCTCCAAAACCAGTGGCGACGCTGGGCTGTGTATTGTGAACACACCATCCCTGGCCTTTGATGTCAGCTACTCTGACATTTCCCCAAGTGGGTCCGGCCCGGAGTCAGCCTGGTGAAGCTCGGGAAGGAGGAGTCATTTCCTTCAGGCTTCACACCAAAGGTTTGAAGTAAATAACACGTGCTTGTGTCTGGTCTCAGCTGGAGGAGGAATTGAAGGCCCAGATTGAGATGTGGGAACAGAAACACTCAGCAGCGTTCGTGGTCAATGGGCAGAAGTTTATGGAGTACGTGACTGAGCAGTGGGAGACGCATCGGTTAGAGAAGGAGCGAGCCAAGCAGGAAAGGGTACGTGAACCCAGTTTGGGAAGAGGGGAGGGTGGTCATGTGAGCAGCCAGACCTGCTCTATCCCTGGGATGTGTCACTGTTGCTTCTGACTGTCACACAGCAACTGAAGAACAAGAAGCAGACGGAGACAGAGATGCTGTACGGCAGTACTCCCAGGACACCCAACAAGCGGCGAGGACTGACTCCCACCACCCCGGGCAAAGTGCGCAAGGTAAGGAGGCGCCGTGGCCCACTAGTGACAGGGCGTGTGGCGGGCGGGGCCACGCCGGCTCTCGCCATCTGTCCTGCAGGGATGGGGAAGGGTTTGTAGAGACTTTCAGTTGAGTCCATTTGAGATTGGAGCATTATTTCTCTTCTCCTTCTACTCATCTATATTATAAAAAGCCAGTGACTGTAACACCATAACGACCAAACGACCAGTCACCAGGAGGTGGGTGCATTGATGGGTCTAGTGGCGCGGCGGGTTTCTGGGCAGATTTCTGGATCTCGCATGATTTCGCACGCTGGGCCTCTGGTACTTTATAATATATAAAAACCATTTTAAAAGCACCTGTACCATAATTCCAAGAAGAGTACTAAAACTATTTGGTGTTTTTCTTGCTTTTTAAAAAATATTTTTTTTATTGATTTCAGAGAGGAAGGGAGAGGGGGAGAGAGATAGGAACGTCAATGAGGAGAGAGAATCATTGATTGGCTGCCTCTTGCATGTCACACACGGGATCAATCCCACAACCCGAGCATGCTTCCTACTGGCTCATAGGTCGATGCTCACCCACTGAGCCACCTTGGTTGGGCTTAAAACAGCTTTTAAAAATAATGTATATTGCCGAAACCGGTTTGGCTCAGTGGATAGAGCGTCGGCCTGCGGACTGAAAGGTCCCAGGTTCGATTCCGGTCAAGGGCATGTACCTGGGTTGCGGGCACATCCCCAGTAGGGGATGTGCAGGAGGCAGCTGATCGATGTTTCTCTCTCATCGATGTTTCTAACTCTCTATCTCTCTCCCTTCCTCTCTGTAAAAAATCAATAAAATATATTTTAAAAAAAAATGTATATTTACAAAGTAGAGTTCACATTATGTAATTTTGATTTCTGCCTTTTTGCCCATTTTATATTGTTTGTGAGTTTTTCTTCATAGCATCAAACTTTCTTCAAGTACATGTTCATTGTTAGCTACTTGTTCTGTCCTCTTAACATTTTATGAAACTAGCTCCCTAGTGTTCAATATTATTATGGAAATAATGTGGTGAGCTTTTAAAAACATACATAAAAACACTAATATTCTGTTCTAGAAAGGCTTATTTTAATTAAAGGTTTGAGAATCTCTCTGCTAAGATTACCAGGTGGGCTATCCTTGCTGTCAAAGTGCTGCCCTCATATGTTTCTTGTTTCTTAATTTATTATTTTAATTTTAAATATAGATTATTTTTTTTAATTGACTTCAGAGAGAGAGGAAGGGGGAGAAAGAGAAGAACAATGATTTGTGTTCCACTTACTGATGGCATTCATTGGTTGATTCTTGTATATGCCCTGACCTGGGACCAAACTGCAGTGTTGGTGTGTTGGGACAACACTCTAATTAGCTGAACTACTCGGCCAGGGTTACAGTATTTTTTATTTTGTAATTACAGTTGATGTATACCCGAAACTAATATAATGCTGTACCACCCAGTGACTGAACATTTAAATAACTTAAAAGGTGATCACCCCTATAAGTCCAGTGCCCACCTGGCACCATACATGGCTATTACGTAGCTATGTTATTGACTGTATTCCCTGTGCTGGGCTTTCCCTCCCCAGGACTATTTTGTAATCACCAATCTGTGCTTCTTAATCCCTTCCCTTTCACCCAGCCTTCCAACCCTCCTCCCTGGCAACCGTCAAAATATCCTCTGTATCTATAAGTCTGTTTCTGTTTTGTTTATTTATTTTGTTCTTTAGATTTTTCATATAAGTGAATAATATGGTATTTGTCTTTCTCTGACTTATTGTACTGAGCATAATACTCTCAAGGTCCATCCATGTTGTTGCAGGTGGCAAGAGTTCATTCTTTTTTTATGATTGAGTCATATTGCATTATCTACACTAATAAAAGAGAAAAATGGTAATTGGCGTACGACCGCTACCCTTCTGATTGGCTAATCAGCGTATCCTTATGCAAATTAACTGTCAGCCAAGATGGCGGCCGGCAGCCAGGCAGTTGGAAGCGAACGTGAGGCTTCCTTGCTCCCGTGACTGCGAACTCCAATGTTCCCCGCCTGACTTGCCGGCCTCTGAGCCGGCAGTTTGAAACATTCTAACAAATATAGCCGGCTGGGATCTCAGAGCTGAAGTTATACATTGTTTCGATTATAGAACGGCAAACAAACCAGCAGCGGAAGCCTCAGAGCTAGAGCCAGAGCTAAAGCTGGCCCAGAAGAAAAAAAAAAAGAAAAAAAGGAGCGGTTGGGAGCTTCCCGCCAGCCCTCAGCCCCTCACCCAGACTGGCCAGGCACCCCAGTGGGGACCCCCACCCTGAAGGGTGTGTGACCAGCTGCAAACAGCCATCATCCCCTCATCCAGGCTGGCCTGGCACCCCAGTGGGGACCCCTACCCTGAAGGGTGTGTGACCAGCTGCAAACAGCCATCATCCCCTCATCCAGGCTGGCCAGGCACCCCAGTGGGGACCCCTACCCTGATCCAGGACACCCTTCAGAGCAAACCAGCCGGCCCCCAGGCCTCTATCCTATATAGTAAAAGGGTAATATGCCTCCCAGCACCGGGATCAGCGGAGCCGTGAGGCCTCCTGGCACCAGATCAGCGAGACAGGGTGCAGCGCCCAAACCCCCTGATCGCCCTGCGGCTCTGTGTGTGACAGGGTGTGGCATCCCAACCCCCTGATCGGCCCTGCTCTGTGTGTGACAGGGGGTGGTGCCCCAACCCCCCTCTCCCCGCCCACGGGCCCTGCTCTGTGTGTGTGACGGGGTAGAGCCATAACCTCCCCATCGGCCCTGCCCTGAGTGTGACAGTGGTGGCGCCCCAACCCCCTGATTGGCCCTGCTCTGTGGGTGATAGAGGGCGGTGCCCCAACCCCCTGATCCACCCTGCTCTGTGTGTGACAGGGGGCAGTGCCCTAACTCCCCTATCGGCCCTACTCTGTGCGTGACAGGGGGGAGCTCCCCAACCTCCTGATGGGCTCTGTGCGTGATGGGGGGGGGCAGCTCCCCAACCCCCTGATGGGCCCTGCTCTGTGCGTGATGGGGGGGGGCAGCGCCCCAACCCCCTGATGGGCCCTGCTCTGTGAGTGACAGGGGGCAGCGCCCCAACCCCCTGATTGGCCCTGCTCTGTGCATCACAGGGGGTGGCGCCGCAACCTCCCCATTGAACCTGCCTTGAGTGTGACAGGGGGCGGTGCCCCAACCCCCCAATCAGCCCTACCCTGAGCGTGACTGAGGGTGGCATCGCAACCTCCCAATCAGCCCTGCTCTGAGCCCGACCAGGGGCTGCACCTAGGGATTGGGCCTGCCCTCTGCCACTCAGGAGCAGGCCTAAGCCAGCAGGTCGTTATCTCCCGAGGGGTCCCAGACTGCGAGAGGGCACAGGCCGGGCTGAGGGACCCCCTCTTCCCCCCCGAGTGCACAAATTTTTGTGCACCGGGCCTCTAGTATGTATATACCACTCTTTTTTTTTAAATCCTTTCCCAGAGATCTTTTTCCCATTGATTTCTAGAGAGAGTAGAAGGGGAGGGAGATGAGGGTGGAGAGAGACACATCGATGTGAAAGACATATTGATTAGTTGCCTTCCATACGCACACTAACCAGAGCTAGGAATCAAACCTGCAACAGAGGTACATGCCCTTTACTGGGAATCGAACCTGGGACCCTTGGGTCCACAGGGCTATGCTCTAACCACTGAGCAACCGGCTAGGGCTACCACTTAATTTTCCTTTCATATATTGATGTACACTTAGGTTTCTTCTGTCTCTTGGCTATTGTAAATAATTCTGTAAGGAACATATGTATGTATATGTCTTCTTATTAGTGCTTTGGGTTCCTTCAGATACATACCCAGAAGTAGAATTGGTGGGTCCTTTTTGTCTCTTATAGCCTTTGTTTTAAAGTCTGTTTGTCTGCTGTAAGTATTGCCACACCAGCTTTCTCATGAAATAGCTTTTTCCATCCCTTTACTATCAGACTTTGTGTGTCTTTTGATCTGAAGTGAGTCTCTTGTAGACAGCACGTGGAAGGGTCTGTTTCATTATCCGTTCAGCCACCATATGTCTTTTTGATTGGAGTGTTTGCTCCATTTGCGTTTAAAGTAATTGGTGATAGGTATTTATTGCCATTTATTTGCATCTTCCCGTCTTGGTAGAGGGCCCTTATGTAGGTGGTAGGTGTCCTGGAGGGCCCATGGTGCACATCCCGTCACCTGGGCTGGCGCTCCAGGTATGTCTGCCCTGTGTGGCCTGTGTGCACCCGCCGGTTGTAGTTGAGCCTTGACCTCTATTGGCGGGGATTTACCCCTAGACTGATTGGCTTTGGGGACTGGCTGTAGCTACAGGGGAGGAGCTGCTGTTCAGCACCCCCCCCCCCACCTCCACCCCCCCTGTGGAGAGGAGGACTCACTTCAGCTGGGCTCTGGTGTGGTCTGGTCTGACACTGTCCACTGGGTGTGCTGGCTGTGGGGCCTCCTGGGAGGTGCAGGCGAAGGTCAGCTGCTGATTATGCCCTGCCCAGGGCCACCAGCATGAGAGACCGCGATCTGCGATGGTTGGTACTGATTGCTGGGCTTGCAGGTGCCCAGGAGGGGCCAATCTGTGAACTGAGGCTTGCTGCCCCCAGGGCCAGGCTTGGGCTGCTTGGCAAGAGGTTTGGGGGCGCACTGAAGTCAGATGGTTCTTGTTTGGGGTTTGTGGACTTTAAAGAGATTTTAGGAGAGTCCACATCATGAGCCAAGACGGGCTATTTGTATGGACATGCGGTGAAAGTGTTAGTCAAAATAATGGAGGCTCGGACATGATGCCCACCTGTGCCTGCAGGGTGAGGGAGGGCTCAGCAAAGAAACAGTGGGATCTGCCAGCACGCTGTCTGGGAGAAAGCTGCCTCTTCCGCTCTTGCCTCAAAGCCAGACAGTTCAGTTCCTCCCCGTATGTTTCTGATGTTTTCGAGCTGCTGCCCCAGCCTAGAGCGAGTTAGTGTGAGAACGTCCGTGGGCCCTTTAAGAGGAACACGTGGGCCTCCGGCAGCCCTCGGTCTCACTCATCCACCATCCTCCCTGGTTTTCACGGCCAGAAGTTATGGGACTTCTCTTCTTGGCCCTGGAGCCTTGGGTTTGGGGCAGGGACCCCTGGCTCCTCAGAGGGGAACCTCCAGAGCTGACGTCCCTACCAATTACCCACCCGCAGTGGGTGTGGGACCTGCCGTTCCTCCCCTCTGCCCTCCCACCAATCGCCACAGGACTTCAGGTCAGCTAGCCTCTAGCGGTCCTCAGTGATGGTGGTTCTGTTGTCTAGATGTCCTTTTGCTGTGGTCCTGGGAGGGGGCAAGCGTTTGTCTGCTCTGCCATGTTGACGGGAAGCCCAACACTCAGGCATTTCTGAAGCTTCAGCTGCACTAAGCACACAGTCTGTGCTTCCGGCGCAGGCCTGACACATGGTACTTTCAGGCTTCTAGATTCTTTTTTTTTTTTTTTTAAATATATTTTATTGATTTTTTACAGAGAGGGAGGGAGAGAGATAGAGAGTTAGAAACATCGATGAGAGAGAAACATCGACCAGCTGCCTCCTGGACATCTCCTACTGGGGATGTGCCCGCAACCCAGGCACACGCCCTTGACCGGAATCGAACCTGGGACCCTTCAGTCCGCAGGCCGACGCTCTATCCACTGAGCCAAACCGGTTTCGGCAGGCTTCTAGATTCTTGTTCACCTGCTGGCTCTGAAGTAATGTCCAATTATGATTTTGGTTTGCATTTCTCTGCTCACTGATGAAGTGAACATTTGTCTCTTTCTTACAAGGCTTGTAGGAATTCTTTGTTTTGGATGCTGCTCCTGTCAGTTGTGTTACAGTAGCTTTTCCCAGGATTCTTGTGCAGCTTGTCTTTTTCTTCTTTATGGTGTTTCCTTTTGAACAGGAAGTTCTTAATTTTAACACAGTAATCGTGTTAGCAGCCTGTTTTCTTTAGGGCTTGTACTTGTACAGATTCCTTTTCCTGTGTTGTGTGTCCTAGTCTGTGTCTTGTGTTTGAACAGGTTTGCTATCCCATTTGAGGTTTTTAACCCACCTAGACTTTTTTGTGTAAAAAATGCTCAGCTTTACTGAGTGAGATGGACACACAGTGTCTACAGTGGACGCTCAATAAAGGCTGACATGTATGCGCCTCGAAACTCACCACAGTCCAGACCGTGAACGTACCCATTGTCCAGTCCTCTTCCCCCCATTTCCAGACAAACACAATTTGCTCTGTCACTTTGAATAATTTGCATTTTTTAACATTTTATATATAGAGACTCATATATAGGGCTTTTTTTCACTTAGCATAATTTCTTCCATTTAGCATAATTTTGAGAGATGCATCATGGTGGTGCTCGCATCAGTAGGTCACTGCTTTCTATGGTTGAGCAGCATCCACTGTATGACTATGTGGTTGGCTTATCCACTCGCCTGACGAATATCTTGGCTTGTTTCTGGTTTGTTGCTATTGCAGATGAAGCTGCTATAAATATTTCTGTCTGAGTCTTTGTATGGAGCTGTGCTTTCATTTCTCCTGGGCTGGGTCATATGATAGGTGTCTGTCTAGTTTTAGAAACAGACGGTTATACCGTTTTATAGCTCCGTGTACTAGACATTAATAGGCTCTGAACACTTTTCACAAGTTTGTTCAAAGCTCTTTATGGAAATGCATCTTTGTTAGATGCTTCCCAGACTCATTTCTCTGTCGTCTGGGGGTGGATTGCTGATCATGTTCCCTGAATGAGTAATCTCTCTCTCTTTCTCAGCTGAACACTACCACCATGTCCAATGCCACGGCCAACAGTAGCATTCGGCCTGCCTTTGGGGGGACAGTCTACCGCTCCCCCGTGTCTCGACTTCCACCTTCTGGCAGCAAGGTTAGTAAGCTCTGCGTACCAGCCCGTCCCCAGCACCACCCCAGCCTGTTTATCCAGGGGCCCCGCCTACTGGTTCCAGTTTCTAAGACCCCTGGATTCAGTTATCACTGAGATGCTGCGAGTTGGCAGGTGCAAGCTGGTTAAGCTAAAACCGAATGAGAGAAAGAAGAGCATGGCCATGCTGAGCCCCACTGGTATCGTGGGGGAGCCCTGGGAGGGGGCTGGGAAGCTGGGGGGAGCTGGTGGGCTCCACAGGCTCAGTTCAAAGCCAGGTCTTCAGTGGCTGCTGAGCAAGGGCCCTGCACGTGGGTTCCAGCCCTGACACTGGGTCACTAGGCAATCGGGTCCCCTCGCTGAAGCGACAGGAGGGGAGTCTGTGCTGTAATGTGTTTTACAGATGATGCTCAAGATAGGTGTTCTGCAAATCATTAAGAGTTTTTTTGTTGTTCATTTTGTTTTTTACATCAAGCACTGTATAGGATTACCGACAATGAGTGATATTAAGATGGTATAGTCTGTGTGTGTGTGTGTGTGTGTGTGTGTGTGTGTGTGTGGCCGTTCTAAGGATAACATGCTGATCTCTCCTTTCCCCACAGCCAATCTTCACTTCCACCTGTTCAGGGAAGAAAAACCCCCGTGCTGGTCGGCATGGAGCCGACAAGGAGAACCTGGAGCTCAATGGCAGCTTGCTGAGCGGTGGGTACCCCGGCTCGGCCCCCCTCCAGCGCAACTTCAGCATTAACTCTGTTGCCAGCACCTACTCTGAGTTTGCGGTAATTGACCTTTTCTAGTATCTGCCAGTCTCTGGGGAGCACACAGTTGGGGCCGTGGGTGTCTTCCGCGGGGCCCCAGGCGCTCAGCTAGGACAGCGTTTTGGGGGCT
>NW_005875156.1:0-13061 GCF_000147115.1 Myotis lucifugus
CTCCACGGCTTTGCTGGCACATACGCACTCTTTTGTTATTGCCTGAGCAGCTGCATTTTCGAAGAAGAGTGATCCGATGATGCCTCCAGCCCCAAATCCGCACCAAACAGTGCACGTTGTGGATGCATTTGTTTCTCAACAATCACTCGTGGATTTTCTGAACCCCAAATGCGACAATTTTGTCGATTAACCAAGCCATTAAGATGAAAATGAGCCTCATCGAAATTCAGCCACATTTATGCAAAACGGTCATGGAAAATTTCAACAAAAGAGTGCGTATGTGCCAGCAAAACCGTGGAGGCCATTTATCTGATATGCTATTCCATACATAACCCTATACTATATACTTTATGAATTAATAAAAAATTTACAATTTTTAATTATAAACCTGTGTTTTCTATCAAAATTACTTCTTGCGTGAATTTTGGGACACCCTTTATAATGTAATCTATCCATTGACAACTCAGTTGGGATAAACACTCTAACTTTTTTTTTTAATCCTCACCTGAGGATATGTTTTTATTGATTTTAGAGAAAGAGGAAGGGAGAGGGAGAGGGAGAGAAAGGGTGATGTGAGAGAGAAACATCAATTAGTTGCCTCTCACATGCACCCCCACTAGGGATCGAACTCGCAACCTGGGTATGTACCCTGAATGGAATCTAACCCACAACCCTTGGTGCATGAGCCGATGCTCCAACCAACTTAGCCACTCCTGCCAGGGCAACACTCCTTTGTTGTTGTTGTTAATCCTCACCTGAGGGATATTTTTCCCATTGCTTTTCAGAGAGAGTGGAAGGGAGGGAGAGAGTGGGAGAGAGAGAGAGAGAGAGAGAGAGAGAAACATCCATGTGATAGAGACACATCCATTGGTTAGCTCCTGCTCACGCCCTGATGGTGATGGGGTGAGGTGGGGGGAGCAAACCCACAACCCAGGTATGTGCCCTTGACTGGGAATCGAACCTGTGACCCTTCTCGGTCGATGCTCTAATCACTGAGCGACACTGAGCAACCACGGCCGGGGCAACACTTTAACTTTTTTTCTGGTCACTTTGAACTAAACTGCAGAATCCACGGTTCCCTTCCATTAATCGCATTTTACGTAAATATCAAAGCATCCTGATCATTTTTGATGAGTAAAGCTCAGTCTAGTACTGTTTAAAACTTCAGTATCATGTCCAATTTAAAACTCGTCTTCTAATCTGTCACTTAAGGGACCCAAAAATCTGTGTTGGAAGGGAGAGGGTTTGATAGAGGGAGGTGGGGGGATAGAGAGAGCGAGAGAGCGAGTGACTGAGAGAGAGACAGTCTGACTGCTTTTGAGATATCTTCTCCCCTCCTCTCTGGGGTGAGGGACACTTGGATAGAGGAGGTAACAATAGTCTCACACACTTGACCACCTGCTGGTTGTAGGAAGGTGGTCTTACTCAGGTCACTCTGGATCCATCTGCTTCTAGCATCCTCTGCTGATGAAATGGTCTCTATACGATGGTTTCTTGTTCAGGCCAACCTGACCCACTCTGTCAGTGAGGACTGTGTGAGAGGGGGGCAGCCCTGCGTGGGTCCACAGCTCTAACTCCTTTCAGGTGCGGGGAGTGCCACCTCACTTGTCCTGGCTGTGTGGGTAGCCCTTTTGTCTCTCCTCTGTTTTCTAGTCCTTTCTGAGGACTGATGGAAACCACTGAGGTTTTCTGTGATATCTTCTGTCATGAAATGGGGGTGGAGGTGCCACACATCCTTTCCTCCCAGAATATCTGCTGTCTACTTCCCTGGTGTGCTGCTGCGGGGCAACTCCAGGAACCCCCGTTGCCTTCAGAAATCTCCAGGGAGAAGTGGGCCTAAGTGTCTGTGTTCCAGTGCACACCCCATCTTCACTAGATGGCACCTTCACTAGAACTCTCACAGGCTCCTCTGCTTCGCTCGGGGCACAGCAGGATGCCAGTTTTCTCCCTTTCCTGTGGCTACTCTCAACTCTACAAGGAGTTCTCTAAATCTCCTCGCTCTGGACACTGTACTCTCCACAAGGCTGTGAACTTCGATCACTCTCCTCTCCCTGCCTAGCCTCTTACATATATAAAATATTTAACATGATGCCTGGATAATTGGAAGTATATGACAAGGTTAGCTACTGTTATTATCTCTATGGTATAGATAATGCCCTATTATCTATATGATCATATGACTTCACTATGATTTGAATAAAAACACATCATACTGGGCCAGTTTCTTTTCAGTTAACTCTGTTAGAGTTAAGTAGAATTGAGCAGTTTTACAAAATGACTGTTAACTGAATAGCCAAAAAAAATTTATTCAAGTTTTTATATTTTGATCCTAACTGGGATTTAACATAACAATCACATATATGTTAGCCATCTGCATTTCTCCTTTTGTGAATTATCTACTCATGCTATTTGTAATTTGGTTATTGAAATTTTAGTGTTTTATTAAAATGTGCATGCTCTTGATATATTGACTTTTTGTCAGTTATATTTGCTGAAGTATTTTTTCTCTTTGTATATACCTTTTAATTTTTGATTTCATACTTTTAGGGTATAAGGAATCAACAAAATGAAAAGGCAACCTATAGGATGGGAGAAATATTTAAAAACTATATATTTAATAAGAGGTTAATATCTAAAACATTTAAGGAACTCTTACAGCTCAGTAGCAAAAGAAAAACAAATAATCTGATTTAAAAATGTGATAAGGTCTTGCATAGACATTTTCCCAAAGAAGATATACAAATGGCCAACAAGTATCTGAAAACATGCTCAACATCACTAATCCTCAGGGAAAAAGACAAATCAAGATCACAATGAGATGTTACCTCACACCTGTTAGGATGGCTGTTTTCAAAAAGTCAAAAGATAACAAGTATTGGTAAGGATGTGGAGAAAAGGGAACATTTGTCCACTGTTGGTAGGATTGTAAATTGGCACAAATGGTATGGAGGTTCCTAAAAAAATTAAAAGTAGAACTACCATATGATCCAGCAATCCCACTTCTGGGTTTATTACCAAAGAAAGTGAAACCAGTATCTGGAAGAGATGTCTGCACTCCCGTGTTCACTGCAGCATTACCCACACCCTAAGTGTTTGTCTGCTGCTAAATGGATAAAGAAAGTGTGGTGAATGTAATGGAATATTATTCAGTCTTAAGAAAGAAGGAATCCTGTCTATCACTTGCAACATTATGAATGGACCTGGAGGACATTATGCTAAGTGAAATAAGCCAGATACAGAAAGACGAATAGTTCATGATTTCAATTACATGTGAACCTAATCCAACAAACACAAAAAGCCAATCTCATCCAGAGGGTGGAATGGTGGTTACCAGAGGCTGAGGTGTGGGGGAAAAGGGAAGATAAAAAGAAAAGAGAAAGTAAAATTACAGTTGCCAGGGAATGGAGGAGTTACTGTTTTATGAGCACAGAGTTTCAGTTTTTCAAGATGAAGAATTCTGGAGATGGATCGTGGTGATGATTGCATGACAATATGAATGTACTTAATGCCACTAAACTAGTATATTTTAAAATGGTTAAGATACATTTTATGTGATGTGAATTTTTCCACAATAAAAAATTAAAAGAAGAAAAAGATTTGGAAAAAATATGTTGGAACATAAGAAAAAAACCCCATAAAATAAGGGACATATGTTTAGATATTGCAGAGATTAAACAGATAACAATAAGATCTTATGGTGGAAAACAGTATGGTGATTCTCAAAAAGTTAAATATAGAATTACCATATGGTCCAACAAGTCCACTCCTAGATATACTGGAAATAATTAAAAACAGAGACTTGAAAATGTATGTGTATACCAATGTTCATGGCAACATTATTCACAATAACTAAAGGTGTAAACAACCCAAGTGTCCATCAACAGATGAATAGATAAAACAAAAAGTGATATGCACACAAAATGACATTCTGATATGCCACTACAACTTGGATGATCCTGGAAACATTATGCCAAGTGAAATGACCCAGACATTTTATCCTTCCAACTGGGCTGGTGGCCGTTAATTCAGCAAATTTAATTTTCCAAGTGAGAAAAGTTGTCCTTGCCTCAAACTCATGAATGTAATGTCTGGTGGTAGATACAATTCTTCCATTATCACCCCCATTCATCACACCAAGGCAAGTGGCCAGAACTGTGAGATTGAACATGGCAAAGACTGGTAAAGATTTCTCTTGCTTAACTTCACTAGTGGATTTCATTTTTTAATGTAATAAGGATATGTCCATCTACATATAGGACTGTGCTTATAAGACATGTATTTTTAATATGTGCAACCCTCCGGTGCACAGGCCTATGCTCTAACCACTTAGCAACACCAACCAGGGCGAGACAAGAGGCCTTTATAACCTTATCTATATATTAGCAGTTTATTTTATAGGTTCAGGACAGGATGGAGGAAACAGATAGAGCTTGTTGCACAGCCTAATGACATGGGCATGAGCAGTAGAGTTCAAACAACCAGGGAGGATGATTCCTAGCCCATGAGATGTTACTGTGATGGGATCCTAGGCCAAAGAGAGGGTAAGCAAGTAATAAGAGGGTCAGAGGCACCTGAAGAATCACTTCATATGTTCAAATCTTCAATTATATTTGATTTGGTAAAGGAGAGGCCCTCTGCCCCCCTTGTTAAGGGCTTGCTTACTCAGCACTGGAGGAGTGATCAGTTGAAGCTGAGAGGACCAGGCCTTGATAGTGTCAAATGCCAAAAGAGAAGCAGTGGGGATGAGAACCTAGGGTTAGAGACTGGAGAACTAAGGGTTCAAAGTACTAAGGATTCCAGTAGAATTTTAAGAAGGACAACCAGATAACATAAGCAGGGTTATGCCTAGTAGGCAATAAGAAGGCAGAATTTTGGGAGATAGGAATGTTGTTCAAGATTTTAATTTTTAGAAGAAAAGAGTAGTATGTATTAAATAACACATAGTTCCAAAGATTCCTTTACTAAGATAATTTGAAATAAAATTTGGCCTCTAGAAGTTTTAATAATATAGATTAAAAGATAAAAATACAGTATCACAACATATTTGTGAATACTCTTGCAAAAATTTCTCAGATTTTAAGAATGTATGGATTACTATAAACTTAAGATACAAGATCTATCTATATATCTATCATCTATCTATATTTATAATACAGAATTAGCTTGATTCCCTTCCTGATTGTGTACTTTTATTTTTGGCTTGCTATTCACAGTTTAAGTGACTCAGAAACGGAAGTGAAAAATCATTTTACAGTTTGACTAGAGATTTTTTTCTGTTAGGGTTGTTGTAATTCTTACATAATACGAATACAAACCTCTGAATGTTTATTAGATGTCTGGTGCTACATTTCTGTGTAGAATAACAATACCAGCCCCCTAACTTCCATGCTTCTTTAATTATATGTAACCTTGTTTAAGATCATCAAGTGCAGTGATTCATCGCTCCTAGGTGCTCTGCGAAAGGCTACATTGTTATAAGACCATTGTTCCCTACTGAGTATATTTATTTTGAGCTTTGGTTGATTTTTTATTTTTAACATACGCTCCAGATCTCTATCTGTACTTATTATGTAAGAAATAATAAATACTTGAATGCAGTTATCTACTTTGGAAAATTTACTTCTTATAAAAACAGAAGGCTAGTGTACTCTTAAATGTCCATTTAGATTTATTCTTATTATCAGCAGCATCGTTATTGTTATCATCATCATCATCATCATCTGTTAATATTGGTTGCTAACCATTTAGCTTTGGGATTATTATAAGTTCCAAAAGCATTTACCAATAGTTTATACCAAATAACAGTCATTAGGAAAAAGAGAGAAAAATGAGTAATGGTCAAAATTATAAGCAGTTTTTTATTTTCAAATGGGATGGTTGCCAAATTTTGTTTGTAGGTTGTTTGTTTTAACTTATAGCCCTTTTTATTGATCAGTTGGTAAACAAAGCTATGTATGGGGTATCCATACCAAGTTTTACTCCCCAAAACCCATTCAAGAGTTAAAACTCTATGTGTTTAACCCTATGGCAGAATATTTGAATGTGAATCTATTGGTACAAATTTATCAAGACTCAACACAGAGCCTTCCACTAGAGTTGGTGGAGAGTAACTCTTCTTTTTCTGTTTTCTTCACCTACTAGTATACCAAGGAAAACTTGAAGACATAGTTATGCCATCTGCTGTGTTTTGAATTGTGCCCTCCCAAAAGATAGTTAAAATCTGACTTTGGCTGGTAGGCACATAATGCAATATACAGATCATGTATCATAGAAATGTAACACTTGAAACCTACATAATCTTAACCAATGTCACCTCAATAAATTACAAAAAAAAATCCTAATCCCAGGTACCTGTGAATATGACCTTATTTGGAAATAGGGTCTTTGCAGATATAATCAATTTAAGATGAAGTCATATTGGAATAGGATGGGCTCTAGTCCAATGACTGGAAATTTGGATACAGAGACAGCCATGAGACAGTGGAGGCAGAGATTCTCCCCTGTAGTTCTTTAGTTCACACTCCTTGGTTAAGAGCACTGGCTTTAAAGTCTGACAATCCTGTGTTTGAGTCCCAGGTCTGCCACTTACTAGCTAGGTGGCCTTGGAAAATGAACTTAAGCTCACTAGGCCTCTATTTTCAGAACTGGAAAGTGGGCATACTATTGTATCTTCCTCATAGACTAGTTGTAAGAATTACATGAGAAATGCATATAAATCACTTAGGATAATGCCTTGCACATAGCAGTATTTATAATAGTGAAATAGTGACTCAGTGACCAAGGGTTATATCTATCTATATGATTATGAAGAGATTTGATGATGTCAGGAAATACTTATAATTTATAATAGGCATAATTTTAAGGGCAAACAGAGGAAAAAACTACATATATATATATATATATATATATATATATAGCTAATAATGGTCACCAAACATTCGCTTTTATCTTCCTGACATTTCCATTCTTTCACCTGTGATTATGTAACTAGTTACACTGACATTTCCATTCTTTCACCTGTGATTATGTAACTAGTTACAGACAATAGGCTGTAAGCTTAAAAGAGCTGGTGTGAGACCCTCCAGCTGTGGCTTCATCTCTTAAGATGACTGAGGGTCATGTGTTCCAGATGCAGCTACAGCGCATGATGGACAGGTAACATGAGTGAGAAATAAGCTTTAATTGCTTTAGGCCATTGGGACTTAGGGGTTAATTTGTTACCACAGCATAATCAGGCCCACCCGCCCAATACCCTATTCTTTATTAAAATATGTGTAAAAAAAAAAAAGGCTTAAAGACGATTCACCAAAGATATAAGTGGTTATTTTTAGATAGTGTGATTATGGGTGCTTTTAATTTTCTTTAAAATTTAATGTAAGTTACTTTACTCTCTAGCACTGACAACTAAATGAGGATTTAGTGTAGATTAGGAGTTGACAAACTACACAGCCTGTGGGGCGCATGGGACTGGCAGCCTGTTTTTGTAAAAAGAGTATTATTGGAACACAGCCACATTCATTTGTTTAAATGTTGTCTATGATGATTTGGTTCTACAGAGGCAGAGTTGAGGAGTTGCAACAGAGAACACCTGGCTCATAGCACCTAAAATAGTTCCTGTCTGGCCCTTTTCAGAGAATCTTTTCCAACCCGTGGTGTGGATTATATAGTCCCTGGGCAGGGCCGGGACTAGGATGAAGGAGTGAGGCACTTACCTAAGGAGCAGAATGTAAAAGGGGCACCGAAAAACTCAGTGATTGCCCTGCCGGCGTGGCTCAGTGGTTGAGCTTCGACCTGTGAACCAGGAAGTCATGGTTTGATTCCAGGTTGGAGCACATGCACATCTCTGGGCTCAGTCCTCATTGTGGGGCATGCAGGAGGCAGCTGATCAATGATTCTCTCTCATCATTGATGTTTCTATCTCTCTCTCGCTCCCTCTCCCTTCCTCTCTGAAATCAATAAAAATATATTAGAAAACAAAACAAAAGAAACCCCCTCAGTGATCAAGATTAAATAACATTTTAATATAATATTTAAAAATAAATATTAATTTGAAAAATCCATGATGAACAAAATATCAAAATCTTCAGCAAACATAAATAGTACCATGCCAAGCCACACTGGAGCCTGAGGCAATACTAATCCTGTCTTCATTTAGAATTTTGATATTTTGTTCATCATGTGGGGCAGGGAAGTGCCCCAAATTCCCTAGCACAAAGCTTAGCATATAGTGGGCTTGTAATACGTTTTTCATAGATTATAAATTCATTAGTTCTTGATGCTGCAAAAGAATTAGGGAAACTGTGGTGGGAGCAGTTATTGACCTAGTTGTTCTGGTACATTTGTACTTATCTGCAATTTGTAGAATTACTGTGACAAGATCTGAATATATAAAAAAGACTTCAGTAGTTTGATGACCAACAAATATTGATGGTAGGTTTTGCCATAGTCCTAGACCCACGGGTGCCATCCTAATTTATATAACTGTTTTATGGTGGTATTTTGGGGATGATTTATACTTTAAGAATAATTTCGAACATACCTTTTAAAATTTAGATTATCTGTGAAGACTTGCTTGTAATATCTAAATGCTTGACCTATTACTTTTAGCCAACTATTTCTGGAGCTCTCTCCCATTTCTTAGTTGATGTATTCATCAGATAAACTAATCTCATCCTCTCCTTCCTGGCATTTTTTTGTAATATCTCTATTCTGACTGGAAAATGGAATGTCTCCAAAAGCCAGATATTTGGGGATTCTAAGCCACATTTTTCAGAGTTCAAAGGTTCATGTACTATGTGCACTTGAACTTTACGCAATAGGCTATTTGGATGTAGCTGCTCCCAAGGAATGAACATTATATTGTTTACCCTTTGGCATAGGGACCCACATTGATCAGTACAGAGGCTTAGATGAGGATAGGAACATTCACCTTTCTCTTCCCAATACCCACTGTTTGGGAAAGAGAGGTAGATTCTGGTAAAGGTTGGGGAGGGAAGCGCTATGCAAGTGTATGCTGAAGTTACATAATAGCCATTAGACACAGCATTTTAAAGAGAATGTATGAAATGTGGAAATGGAGAACACAATTATACATTTAGTTTACCATTGAACACCAAAATAAATACACCCAAATGATAGTCGCTCAACTGCAAAGAGAAAATTACTCATGAAATTCTGATAAATTTACAAATAGTTTAGTCTGAATTATACTGAAAATGTTAGCTGGCATTTTGTTAGATGTCTTTGTTACCAGACGTCTATTAATATAAAGGTAGAATTTAAGCCTCTCCTTCCTCACCTCTATTCTTTGATGTGGTTAGGATAAGGGTGGGGCAGTGGTAGAAGACAGAGGAAGGAAAAACTCAGGGATGAGGTTTGAAGAAGGGAAGAAGGAGAGAGTGAGAGGAAGAGATTAAAGGAGGAATGTGGAGTGGAGAGGAGGAAGAGGATCAGAAAGAGATGTGAGGAGGGAGCAACTGACAGGAGTCTGGGTCTAATAGCTCCATTTTGTGGCCTAGCTGGAGGTAATATGATGCAGACAGAGACTTAACAACTGTTGCCAATGGAGACTCATCATTTACTATACCAGTGTCCTGCAAATCAGTTGTATAAAGAGGGAAAATAATTCGGACTTAGTGCCACTGTGATGATTCCTTCTGGGGGGGACTAATGTTCTGAGTTTTGAGAAAATTCTTGTCTCTACCTACAATGAAGTGAACTAAGGAAGAACTACACATTTATCAAGGACACATGGAAAGATCTGTGTGGAATTTGCTTGAGGATTAAGGGTCTAACACTTCATTTTCCCACTATCCTAATTTCCTTTTATTTGTCCAATTTTCTGACATATTTGGTGAGGACTGCTTATAGCACTCTCTCTGGTATGGTATGTGGGAAAATGTAAGGGTTTTTCTGAAGAAAACTCTACTGTCCTCTCTTAACTCTACATAGAGGAATTGGTATCCTAATGTTTTTCCATTAAAATTTTTTTGAGAGAAAATGTGAAGATTTTCTGCATAGGCATTTTTCTAACATTCCGTAGCTGAGTCACATGGAGAGAATATTTCTGGTGTTCACAACAATTGTCTTCTCTCTGGAAAGAATAGATAAAGTATTTCTTAGTATCTCCCACAGCACCCAGGCACGGGCTTTGTTTACAGAAGGTTCTCAGTAAGAATTCACAAAATTATAAATTTGAAAGTCTTTATAGGCAATGATATATACATAAGAAGAATTTTTTTCTACCTAAAGAATTATGAGAATTGTGGGCTCTTAAGCCAACTTGTGCATCTGTTATATTTTATATATGAATTACACTGTTGGCTTTAGCTTTTTAAATATACGTAATTTGTATTTTTATCAAACCAATATAAATGCATGGTTGAAAAGTCAAAGAGATAAGACTTAAAATGAAAAACATCAGTATACTGTGCCATATTTTATTTTTTCATTGATTTGAGAGAGAGAGAGAGGAAGGGAGATGGAGAGGGAGAGAGAGAAATGTCAGTGTCAATCAGCCACCTCCCCCCTTACTAGGGATCGAGCCTAAAACCCTGGCATGTGCCCCGACCTCTCAGTGCATGGGATGAGACTCAACCAACTGAGCCACACTGGCCAGGGCTACTGTGACATATTTTCTTACACCTGATTCCTGTCCACTATTCTTCATTAATAGCTGCTTCATCTCCTTTTTTCTAAATAATGCCCTTATACTAACTTAGGACATTTTTTAATGTTCAATGACTTTCTGCTATAAATTATGGAGCTTTATCTCTTCTATCATCTGTTCTTTCCCTCCTCCTTCCTCACTCCTTATTCTCCTAATAAAGTCATATAAGAGTTTTGCTTAAATCAATATTTATAAGTTCTTTCATTAAAATATTTATAAATTCTTTTTAATGGTTATACTCTCTGCCTTATCAAATATACTTCTGGGCATTTGTTTTAAGAAAATATCAGAGATGTGCACAAAAGACTTATATACTAGGATGTTCATTACCGTCCATCAATATTTATGAAAAAGTTGAAAAATCTGGTCTAGCATTAGAACTTTTTTTCCTAAGTATATATTATTCCTTATTCATAGGATAGACTATTAATGTTTTCAATCATTAACAATAATATTTTGGAATACTGTTAATAGAATAGACAAAGGTTTATGACCTAATGAATAAAAAAGATGCTAATAAGCCAGTTCACAGTATATCTAGTTTGATCCAATTAAAAAAATAAAATAGTAAAGGAAAAAATCCATAATAATAAAAGCATAATATGCTAATTAGACCAGATGTCCTTCCAGACGAAGCTAGGGCTTCGAGGGAAGCCTGGGTCTTGGGTGCCAGAGGAAAGCTGGTGCCGGCAGCCGGGGGAAGGAAGGCCTAGCCTTGCACGAATTTCGTTCATCGGGCCTCTAGTATATAATAAGAGGGTATGAAAGGCTATGTACCAAAATGTTAAAAGTGATTTTCTCTAGTTGATAATAGTGAAAAGTAATTTTGTTTTCCTGTTCAAGTTTTTCTGTAATTTCAAAATGAATCATGTTGGTAAACTGCTTTCTAAAAGAATTATAGGATTTTGCAATGCCACCATCCATTTACAAGATTAACTGCTTTGTTGTAGTCTCAGCATTACTTGATCTGGTGCATTTACTTTTAAAATTCTTCATTGTAGGTGTGCTTCCTTTTTAAAAAATTTATATTTGGACATTTTTGTGGAATTTTGTCAGGAATTAAATGCCTTTCCTTTTAGCTATATTTTATAGGAAGACAAGAAACTATCATCATAATGTACATTAATCATTCTAATTTTGGGGGGCTAATCTAATTGACAAAAATTGCACCTTAATTTGAGTTTTGTTTCTTTGTGCTCAAATTATTTTTCATAGCTTTCTTTTCTTGTTGTACATTGACTGTGTTGGAATTCCTTTTATGTCTGTTCTTGTCCTTTGGATGGTAGATTTGTAGATAGTAAGATGGTGGAAGAGATTATTCTAAGCAGAGAGAACAGCATGAGCACAGGCATAGAATTATAAAATTGTGGACTGAGTTTTTGAGATAGCAATTCCTGTTTGACAAGATTGTCATGTACATGTAGGAGAAGAAAGCAGGAAAAGGTAATGCCTTCAAGATGTTGATTGTTGCCTGTCCTTCTAAAGGAATTTTTCTGCCCACAGCCTTGTTTCCCAAGGGTCCATTCTCTGAACCTGTGGTCCTGTCCAGTCCCATGTGTTTAGATCCAGCTGATTGAGCATCTGATTCAAGTGCCGACAATCCGTAGGCCGTTGTGTGGCATTTCTGTGATCTTGCATGAAATAACAGACTAGGGCATTGGAACTCTTTAGAATTGGAACTGGAAAATCAAGAAACTGAACTAATTGGCAGTGGGGGTCGAAACTGCAAAGAAGCATTGAGCGTTGCCAAGGTTTACAAGGTATTGAGAGTTGTCATATTGTGCTGTATGCTAGTTGAAAACCATAAGGGAATGGAAACTGAATAACCAGAGGAGGCAGAGCAATAGAGAGAAGGGAAACTGAAAAGAGAAGCAGAAACACTGACAGCAAGAGAGAATGGTAGAGTTTCAGACCCTTCTTGTTTTCTGACAGCTATCAGAATGTCTTCTTTTCTTGTGGTAACTTGAGTCCTTCCTAGCATATAGGTGTTTGAGGGGCCATATTATGAAGGACTTTGTATGTTAGGGCAAGATGTTTGCAATTTTCTAGGCAAGGGATCAATATGAACTATTTTTGAGATGCATAGTAATATCATTAGAAGTCTGCTAAATGAAGAGTAAACTAGAAGTAGTGTGTAGGAGAGATGGAGAAGCTGGCTTGGGAAGCTATTAAATAAGATATGCAGGAGGTAATTAGGGCCTTATTTTGAGGATATGACAGAAAGACATTAAATGAGTAGACAAGTGTAAAAACATAACAAAGGAACAATCAATAACACATGCTAATTTATTAGATTTATAGAGGACAAGGAAAAAGACATCAGAGTTGGAGCTCAGATTTTAAGGCTGGAAGTTAGAAATATCATTAAGAGAAATAGGGAAGTGAGGAGGCT
>NW_005875157.1:0-13061 GCF_000147115.1 Myotis lucifugus
ACGTATTTCGTGCACCGGGCCCCAGTTCTATATAATAAAAGCCTAATATGATAAGTATCCAGTTGTCCGGTGATTGGTCAACTGTTCAACCAATCAAAGCGTAATATGCTAATGATATGCTAAGGCCACTCAACCAGTCACTATGACTTGCACTGACCACAAGGGGGCAGATGCACTGGTAGGTTAGCTTGCTGTGGGGTCCAGCCAATTGGGACTGAGCGAGACGGGCTGGAACGCCCTGGAGCCCTCTGGCAGTCCCTCCCCAGCTGGCCAACCTCCTACATCCCTCCCTGGCCCCGATTGTGCACCAGTGAGATCCCTCGGCCTGGTGTGTGCCCTCTCGCAATTTGGGACCCCCTCGGGGGATGTCAGAGAGCCGGTTTCAGCCCGATCCCACAGGCCACTCCCCTCAGGAGGGCGCCAGATGCAGGGCTCACAGCTGTGAGCGCTGCTGCTACAGCGCAAACCTCTCCCAATTGGGACTGATTGGGCGCAAGCCTGCAGCAGGCGCAGTGGAGCTGGGATGAGTGGGAGCGGCAGGTAGGAGCTGCAGGCAGTGTTGGACTTCAGGTTTCAGCCCGATTCCCACAGGCCACCCAGAGAGAGTGCACGAATTCGTGCACCAGGCCTCTAATAATGTTAACTAAATCTCTTGTCTAACACACAGTAAGTGCTTAATATGTTGTAGTGAGTATGCTTTCCACAATATAATGTCCTCCCTTCAAAGGCAGAACAAATGTGAATCTGAGAAAGCCTGAGCCCACAGAGCAGGTGAAAAACTGACCAGGCTGATGGTGGAGCCTAAGAAAGAGATGGTCTCTTTGGACTTAGCCCTGGGCCCAGGCTCTTATAGCAAAAATTGAGTGAATGTGCACTAGCTGTTATTCCCCTTCTCAAATGTTGCTACTTTTAAAGAAGTTTTACCAGCCTTAGTTTTATCACTATTGTTATTGTGCTGCATTTTATGTACATTTTGTTGAAGTATAACATACTTATAGAAAAGTGCGTAATCATAAGCAGACAACTCAAATTTTCACAACTGGAGCACACTCATGTAACCAGTAGCCAAATCAAGGCCAGAGCAATTCCTACCCTGCAGGCAGCCACTTTCTGACTACTAATACCTGTTTTAACTATATGTAAATAAAATCGTATATTAATGCTCTTGTGTGTCTGGTTTCTTTTGTTCACCAATTGTTTGTAAGATCCATCTAGACTATGGCTTGTATTTCAAGTTTACTCATTCTGAATACATGTCTATAGTGTTCCACAGTGTGGATATAGCAGTATATTCATTCTATTGTTGGAGGGTATGTGGGATGTTTCCAATTTAGGGGTATTATGAATAATGTTTCTTTGACCATCCTTGAACTTGTCTTTTGGTGAACCTTTAGTTTCTCCCTAGGAATGGAATTATTGGGCCAGCTATAGTACATGCTGTCAAACAGTTTTCTAAAATGGTTGTACCAATTTACTCTTCCTCACAAGGTATGCAAATTCTTATTGTCCCATGTCTTCCTCATCACTTGGTATTGTTTCTTTGTCATTTTAACTTTTCTGGTGGATTCAGTGTACTGAACTGTGACTTTACATTTTCATTTACCTGGTAACAAATGAAGTTGGGCACTTTTTTAGTTGGAAATCTGTGGCCTTGAGAAGTTAGAAATTCTCTTCAAAGACATCCAACTAATAGGTGATTATAAATGACAAGTCTCATGACAGGACATCAGCACTGCTTCTCCGAGCTGAGGTGTGGATTTAGGTCATAGTGATCAGAATAGGGGAGGCAATGGCTCCTCATGCTCTGTGTTACCTCTTTGTATCTTGGTAGCATGTTCTATTCTGTGCATTATGCTTTAAGAAGGATGAGGATGAATGAAGGTATGTTTGCAGCGGAGTGGCCAGGTAAGCAGTCATACCAGGAACAGTAAGAACCTATGGTGAGAAGACAAGGGGAAAACAGAAAAATTGCCATTTAATTTATGGAGGGCTGTCTTTTGAAAGAGGGGTCAGGCTTGTTCTGTAGGAACCATGAAGCAAAATAAAAAATGTAGGAATAAAGATAATAGGATGGCAAAGTTCAGGCTTTTGTTATCTTGCTCTTTCCTCTGGCTTGGCCTGGTGTTGGCCTAGATAATAAGGTAAGGGCAGTCTCCCTTGTAGGTAACAAAAATGTTCTCATCTAATTTGCATAGATTAGTTAGATTTTGTAAATAGGGTGCACCTGAGAATACAAATGGCACCTACTTTACAATGTCATCCTTCCAACAAATATTATGGATTCCTCCAAGCTGCAAGGTCTAGATCAGCCGTGGGCAAACTACAGCCCGCGGGCCAGATCCGGCCCGTTTGAAATGAATAAAACTAAAAAAAAAAAAAGACCGTACCCTTTTATGTAATGATGTTTACTTTGAATTTATATTAGTTCACACAAACACTCCATCCATGCTTTTGTTCCGGCCCTCCGGTCCAGTTTAAGAACCCATTGTGGCCCTTGAGTCAAAAAGTTTGCCCACCCCTGGTCTAGATCTGAGTTCTTCATGAAGCTCTTACATATTTATTAATAAATTCTTTTAAAAAAAGGTACTTACAAAGCAAAACCAATTAGAGACAGAACAGGAAAGCAAAATCAAACAAGGAACACGGTGTAAGAAGACCTTTTATTGTGTTCAGTTAACTCAAGGTGAGTGAGAGATGCTGATGGCCAGGAGTAGGGCCAAGTTTGCACGAGGCCAATGAAGTTTGAGAGGTCCCCACAAGAATACAGGAAACAATTTGATTTTAAAGGAAGGGATGGCTAAGCAATGGCTATTGAAGAGGAGCAGGAAGGCAGGCCTGACAAAAGAGGGAGACAGGCTCAGTGCAAAGGCAAGGAGGATTTTAGCCTTGAGGAAGAGAGTCACAGGATGAAGGAAATGTGAGCAGGGGGTAGAGGGAGCAGGTTTAGAAAACAAACAGTGGGAGTTATTTCAGATATATTGAAAATCCATCAAATATTGTCTGGGTGCTTAAAGTATAATGTCATACACACAAACATTTATTCTTAATTTTATAGATGTGTAAATGTTATACTAATTTAAATATCTTTCAAAAATAGTACCTAATTCATAGTTGATTTTGTCATGTATTTTCTCAACCAGTGGATTCTGAAAGTATAGCTTCTAACATACAAGAATAAGGAGAATGTTTTTGTCATTTAAAAGGTGTCTTATACTTGCAATCACTGGTAAAAAGTCAGTCTGAAGTATGATTGTTGGTGTCAATCTACAAAAAAAAATGGGAATACAGAGAATTAAGAGGGAGAAAAATAGGTGAAGTGTGACAGGGAATTTGGGTTACTCATTGTCATTCTCAGGGCCAAAAGGAATCTAGGAGCTCATATTCTCCATCCTACTACTTCGGGCCAGTGTCAAACCTCCTTTTGACAATCCATCTTGATCTCTATCACTGTCTGGATTTGTTTCCCAATTTTTTTTTTAAATTTTTTATTTTAGTGGAAATCATTGCAATGGGTACCACGAGAAATACAAAAGTAAATAAATTGTGTCCCTGCTTTCTGGAAAGAGAAATATACTACTTACTCAGATCCTTCCTTTTGAAATCTTGCAGCTCTCTCTTCCAGGATATCTTTACTGAATCTAAGGTTGACTTCCGAGAGATTGTCGTGGAGTGGTCCCAGGATATATATTTCCACAACCATTTCATTATTGTTCACAGCACTAGTGCAATGGCATTGGGGAAAATGTAGTAAGGAGCCTAGCGGGAGTCACAACTATGAGAAAGATGCTCTTCCTCACATTCCCGCTCCCCGCTCCCCCCCGCCCCCCACACACACACCTCTTGCAAATGGTGCACCTGTAAAACAAGATAATCAGTGCTGGAAGAGGCAAGCAATCAAACAAAAAAGACAGTTTAGGGAAGGCTCCTGTTTTCTCACTGACAGGACACACATTAACTAAGCAACAGCTGTTCTGGTGGGAAGATATTTTCTGTGGGCTGTCAACATCTTTTGATCATCGCCCCCACCATTCTCCCAGGATATATCTTAAAAATTCCAGTGGGGTATCACTATTTCAGCAGTCAGCTAAATAGTCAGGGTAATGCAGGAAGCATTCCCATCCTCTTCTGAATGGAAGGAGGGGGTCATTTTTGCTTTCCCAACCAGGCCATGAACTCTGGATAGAGGAGCATTGTCATCCCCCAAAATAACATACCCAGACAGAAATTTCCCAAAACTAATGACTTTTGAGCTAAGCTTTGAATAATGAAATCAATCACACCTCCTATCACAGCTGGTGCATATGTTAGTACCTCATTTCATACATAGTTATGGATTAATTGAATTAATACACACCCAAAAGCACACACATATATACTTAGCAGAAAGATAATGCTATGCACATATGACAATGAAGGTGAGGAGTTGAATTAGCCTCAGAGGATCAAAAGGCCAGATGTGTTGGGATGGATCCAAAAGCTGTTCCATGGAATCGGGAGGGGGAGAGAGGACTGTTGTTTGAGAACGGTGAGGACTGAAGAGCACTATGACATTCAGAATCATTTATTCAATCATTTACAAGATGCCACAAAAAATGAGATGGCCCCTACTCACAAGGAACTCACAATCTGCTGGAGAAGATAAGTTCAAAAGCACACAGATTAGAACAAAGTGGGATAAGTGATAAAATAGAACAGTCATGATGTTTTGTAGGCTTGTGTAGAACTGCCACTCATCACATCTGTCCATTGGTAAGGAAAGGCTACCTCTAAAGGTTAGCCAGGTAGAGGATGTGATATGATGTTCCTGGCAGAGGAAATTACATGTACACGCATGAGAAAGTATGATAAGTCAGGTCAGTGGGTATTAACTATGATCACAGATTAGAGTCATCTATAGACTTTAAAATAACCAACCAACTACCACTTCTGGCTATAATTGAATGGCTTGTATGATAATATACTCATCAGTGAAGATAACTGTAAAAGCTCTATCAAAGAAAAAAAAAAAAGATCCTGAAGGCATTGGAGAATAAGCCAAGCAGCCAGGCCTTATAGGTCCAAGATTCTAGGGAAAATTTGAGCTCAATATTTTCTGATGCATTTATTTCTTTTAAATATGTATATATATTAAAAATTTTAAAACTTATTTTTAAATTACAGTTGACATTCAATATTATATTAGTTTTAGGTATATAGTATAATAGTAAGACATGCCTTTAATTTATGAAGTGATCCCCCAATAAGTCCAGTACCCACCAGGCATCATATGTAGTTATTACAATCCTAGAGGCCTGATGCATGAATCCGGGGTCCCTCAGCCTGGCCTGCGCCCTCTCAATATTCGGGACCCCTCAGGGGATCTCAGACATGGTTTCGGCCCTATCCCTGCAGGCCAGGCTGAGGGACCCCACCGGTGCATGAATTCGTGCACTGGGCCTCTAGTATGCATATGCGATCTTTGGTTAATCTCTTCCCATCCTCCCTCCTCCCCCTTCCCTCTGAGATTCATCAGTCTGTTCCGTGTTTCCATGCTTGTGTGTTGATAGTCTGCCCCCTGGTGGTCAATGTACATCATAGCTACGGTCGTTCGGTTGTTTAGGCTTTTATATATATACTAGAGGCCCGGTGCACAAAATTCATGCGGGGGGGGGGGGGGTTCCCCTCATCCCAGCCTGCACCCACTCCAATCGGGGACCCCTTTGGGGTTGTCTGACTGCTGGTTTAGGCCCGATCCCACAGGACCTAAACTGGTGGTCAGACACCCCTCTCACAATCTAGGACCGCTGACTCCTAACCACTCACCTGCCTGCCTTCCTGATTGTGCCTAACCCCTCTGCCTGCCTGCCTGATCACCCCTAACTGCCTCTGCCTGCCTGCCTGATTTCCCTAACTACCCTCCCCTGCCGGCCTGATCTTACCCCCAACTGCCTCTGCCTACCTGATTACCCCTAACTGCCCTCCCTTGCTGACCTTATCTCGCCCCCAACGGCCCTGCCCTGCCAGCCTGATTTCACCCCCAACTGCCCTTCTCTGCCGGCCTGATCACCCCTAACTGCCTCTGCCTGCCTGATCACCCCTAACTTCCCTTCCCTGCAGGCCTGATCTCGCCCCCAACTGCCCTCCTCTGACGGCCAATTTGGTTCTAATTGGCCGGTTTCTATGCCAGTCAGCATCAAAAGCTGCACCTCCTAGGCAGCCATTGGCTCCTTACATTCACCCAGATTTGGTTTGATTGGTCAGTTTCTATGCCAGTCAGCGTCTCTAGGCCTATCAATGAATGGGGCCTGATCAGAAAGGTGGGGCTGATCAGCAGCCCCGGTGGAGGCCTGAAGAGAAATGGAGGTGTGGTTGTTTGCCAGGCTGGGAGAGAAAGAGAGGCAAGTTCTGATCAGTGGCTGCCACAGAGGCTACGGATCAGACCCTGCCTCTCTCTCTGCAGGTCTCTCTCCGGGTCTAATCTGCAGCCCCTTAGGCAGTCAGTGATGGGTCAGGCACCCGCAGCGGCCCCAGTCATTGCTGGGTTGCCCCTTCCAGTCTGGTCAAGTCTTCAGTTGTAATGTTTGTTACGACCCTGGCTCTTTATTATATAGACTAGAGGCCCAGTCACTTAGACAGGGAGCGGGCCTAACCCGCAGACTGGCCTCCCTCTGCAGGAGGCAACCAGGCTGATCAGGGAAGGTGCTGCCCCCATCACCCTGCTGCTGTTGCCACTGCTGGCTGCTGCGACTGCTGGCCCTCCTTGGCCCTCGCAGCCACTGTGGCTTTGTCCGGAAGGATGTCCGGAAGGATGTCTGGAAGACATCCAGTCTATCCCATCTAATTAGCATATTACCCTTTTATTAGTATAGACTAGAGGCCCGATGCATGAAATTTGTGCAAAGGTAGGCCTTTGCAGCCCTGGCTGCCAGGGCCCTCACGACCCCGCCTGCCTTGCAGCCCTGCCCACCGCCCGCACCTGCCTTGGCCTGGTGCTGCCCGCGTCTGCTGCCACACCCCCCCGGTTCCCCAGTTCCGCGGAGCCCCTCAATTGATTGCCCCACAGAGGGTGGCCCTGGCCCTCCCTTCTTTGGGACGATTGTGGAGCCCCCCACCCCATCGATCACCCCTGCTGTGCCTGGCCTCCCTCTTGCGGGCCTCCGACCTATCTCATCGCATCTGCCTTGGCTGGCTTGGTGTCAGTGTGTGTCATAGTGTGATTGTCTGGACGGTTTTCTGCTGTTTGGCCATTTGGTCAATTTGCATATTATGCTTTTATTATTATAGATAGATAGTTATTGCTATTTTATTATTCATATTTATATTATTTATTTTTTCTTTGCTTAAAGAAGTATCTTTTACATTTCTTGTAATACTGGTTTGGTGATGATAAATTCCTTTAGCTTTTTCTTGTCTGGGAAGCTCTTTATCTTTCCTTCAATCCTAAATGATAGCTTTGCTGAATAGAGTAGTCTTGGTTTTAGATCCTTGCTTTTCATTACTTTGAATATTTTGTGCCAATGATGCTTTTATTCTTAAAATGTTTGCTGAATTATAAGTAAAAACTTATATGGGACTTAGGGGCTGAGAAGCAAGCAATGAATCAGAGCTTTTGGAAGCTTTTTTGAGGCTAGTAAGACAAAAATTGGAGTTTAGGGCTACTAAGGCAGCTGGGACTTGGAAAACCAAGATTCCAGAAAAGAAAGAACCATAGAGAAGTGACCCTAATGTTCTGTTCTGCTTTTACCTTGAGAAATTTGCCAATATCTAAGTTGCATGGACCAACATAATGAGACTATAAAGTAATATAGAACTTTCTGCAGTCTCACAGCACTGATGGGATAATTATTGGATTTCAGGACACTGTAAAGAAGTCCTCGGAAACACTGAGGCTTTCAATTGAGACATGAAAGCTACACTTTGAGATTAAGGGAAAACCTAAAATATATTAGCTTTTATGAAAACCATAATCAAGTCTTGAATTATTTCAATTATTACTTAGATAAGGTGACTTTTTCTACTTTAACTGCCAGCCAGAATATAATGAAAATCCCTGTGGAGAAAGAAAACAGATAGTACAAGCAGACGCATAGTTAACCCAAATATTAAACTTATTTGACATAATTTATAACTGTGATTAATCTATATATATATAAAAGCCTAAGCAACCAAATGATTGAACAACCGAATGACCAGTCGACTGGTCGCTATGATGCACACTGACCACCAGGAGGCAGACACTCAATGCAGGAGCTGCCCCCTGGTCATCAGTGCGCTCCCACAGGGGGAGTGCCACTCAGCTGACCACCCATCCTGGTGGCCTATCAGCCTTGCAGCAGCCACTCACTCTCTCAGTAGTCCTGCAGGTCCAATCTCTGGAGAACAGGCCAGGCACCAATAGACCAGTGCTGCTGGCACGATCCCAACAGTGCCGCTGGACTTCTGGAATTTGGCCTTAGGCACTGCAGCTGCTTCCCCTCCCTAGATGCTCCACAAGGAAGGAATGATATAAAAGTGGCCATCAGGTGGCTCCCAGCAACCGGCGTTAAAGCCAGTGGGATGGATCCGGATCCCGGGCCAACAAGGGCGTCCCACCTCCTGCCCATAGGGCCAATCATGTCCAGGCCACCCTCCCTTGGGACAGGTGCCAGATGCAGGGCTCACGGCTGGCGAGCACCACTGTGGTGGTGCGAGCCTCTCCCAATCAGAACTGACTGGGTGTGAGCCCGTGGCAGGTGCAGCAGGGCCTGGATGAGCGGGAGTGGGCAGGAGCAGCAGGCGGTGTTGGACTGCTGGTTTTGGTCCAATCTCTGCAGGCCATGCCAAGGGGCCCCACCTGTGCATGAATTTGTGCACCGGGCCTGTAGTATGTTATAATAGTAGATAATAAGATAATTTCACCAGAGAGCTGGAATCTGTAAACAAGAATTAAAAAGAATTTTTTGACCTTAAAACTACAATAACTGAAATAAATAACTCAAAAAAAGACTTAACAGCACAACAGAAATATCAAGAACAATCATTAGAAAACTTAAGTGTAACTGTTTGAATATAGCAGAATAAAGTACAAAGAGGAAAAAGTTGGAAAATACATAAAAGAGCAGAAGAGACACATGCAACATGGTGAAAAGTTCTAACAATCTGTATGTGTAAATTCAGAAAGAGAAAAGAGAGAATGGGACAGAAGCAATATTTGGAAAGATACTCTCTGAGAACTTTCCAGAACTGATGAAAGTCATCCAGTTACAAGTAATAAGCACTACAAACACCACATAGAGTAAATACAAATAAAACCATACCTAGGCACATCATAGCCAAAGTGATTAAGGTCAAAGACAAAGAGACAAAGACAAAAATCTTAAAATAGACCATTTTAAAAAGCCACCTTAACCCCAAGGAAGGAACAATAAGACTTACAGTTGACTTCTGAACAGAAATGCTGGAAGCAAGAAGACAATGAGATGGTGTATTTATCATTTCAGTTGGGAGGGGTGGAGGAGGGAGCAGTGAGGGATCTCCCATTCTGGGATTCTATACCCACTAAAAATGTTCTTTAAAAATTAAGATGAAGTGAAGACTTTTTAAACAATCAAAGTTGAGAGAATTTGCTATCAACTAGCACACTTAAATGAGTACTAAAACGAGTTCTTTAGGCAAATGAAAAATTATCTCAGATGATAATGCAGAAATGCAAGAAGAAATCAAAATCAGTACAAAAGATAAATGTATGTGTAAATTAAATGAATGTTTATTGTATATAACAACAACCACAATACCATGTCCTTGGGGTATGAGGGCATGTGTAGGCATGAGTAGGGGTGTGAGGGCCTGAGTAGGGGGGTGAGGGGAGCCAATGGGAGGATAAAGACACATATGTAATACCTTAATCAATAAAGGGGAAAAAAGAATTACAATGCATGAAAATTAAAGCATAAAAATAGAAATAAGAGTAGAGAACTAAATAAATCTAAGGTTGTTGCACTATCTGGGCAAGAGTAAAAATATCAATCTATAGTAGGCTCTAGTAAATCAAGGATATGCAATGCAATCTTTAAGGCAGCATCAACATCACCTGGAAACTTAGTAGAAGTACTAGAGGCCCAATGCACAAAATTCATGCCAGGGGCTCGGTCCTCGCAGCCCCGGCTCCATCTGGAAGGTTGCCTGGACAGTCTTCCGGAATGTCATCCAGAAGTCATTCTGCTGTTCAGTCTAATTAGCATATTAGCTCTTTATTATATAGGATAATATCTTGGGTCTTCCCCTAGACACGCTGAGGCAGAAAATCTGAGGTGAAGCCCAGAATCCTGCATTTTCAAAAGACTTTCAGATATTTCTGTTGTGTGTTAAGTTTGAGAACCACTGCTTTACAATAACCACTGAAAGAATAATAAAAAAATTGTATAACTAACAGCCTAATACTAATATAGGGGGAGAATGGCATAATAAGAATATATGGTTAGTCCAAAAGGAGGTGAGAAAGGGAGAATAAAGAATGAGTGAAGAAATGGGACAACTAGAAAACTAATAATAAAGTGGAGAATTTCCCATGTGTTCTAATGGATACAGATTGATCACAGTTCAGGATGTGACAAATAACTTTAATATCTGGATTACTTATGGGTCTGCTTCTATTGTCTATTTCTCTTGTTTTTCCTCCAGGCAAATAAAAACCTTTTCACAAAGAAAACACCACGCCCGGAGAGTGTCATCAGTGAATTCTTTTAACTACTTAAAGACACGGTAAGATCAACCAGTCACAGACTCTTCTAGAGATTAGAGAAAAAAGAGAACAATTCAGAACTTGTTTTCTGAAGCCATAGGTGAATATCTGTATCATTTTAGATGGCAAATACTTTTTAAAAAATATTTATTTTGATTTCAGAGAGGAAGGGAGAGGGAGAGAGAGATAGAAACACAAATGATGAGAGAGAATCATTGATCAGCTACCTCCTGCAAGTCTCACACTGGGGATCGAACCTGCAACATGGGCATGTGCCCTGACTGGGAATCGAACCCTCAACCTTCTGGTTCATATGTTGATGCTCAACCACTGAGCCATGCTGGCTGGGCAATATTTTTAAGCCAGATAAAAAATCATAACAAAAAGGTTGATAAATTGGACTTTATTAAAATCATTAAAATTAAGAACTAAAACCTCAAAGAGCCACAGCATGAGAAAAGATATTTGAAATACATACATCCAACAAAGAACTTTTGTACAGATACATAAAGAACTCTTCCAAATTTATATACAAAAAAAAAGACAATTACTTCATGGAAGAGTGACTGGTCCAAATGGCCAATAAATATATTTTCAAGGAAATTATAACCACAACATGATACAACTGCACAGTCATCAACATAGTTAAAATTTAACATGAAACTCAAAATACCAATTTTGGAGAATGTGGGACAAATGGAACTTTTTCATATGGTTGGTGGGAGTGTTAATTTGTACAACACTTTGGAAAACTATTTGACATTATCTACTAAAAGGGAACAAATAAATATCCTGTGATTCAGCAATTTTATTCCTAGGTGTACATATGCAAACATGTGGGCATCAAAAGAAATGTCAAGAGAATATTTGTAGCAACATTATCCTATCTAATAAAAGAGTAATATGCAAGTAGACTGAATGGTGGAACAACTGGAACAACCGAACAACTGGTCGCTATGATGTGCGCTGGCCACCAGGGGGGTTTGGGGAACATGGCGAGCGTTGGCCGCAGTGGGATGGTGGAGCAGGTGAGTGTGGGCGCCAGACCAATGCAGGGTGCTGGTCGCTGTCATTGGGGTGAGCCTCTGGTGGTTACTGAAAATTCTTTGCTCCTGCACGCTGTGGTCCTGCCTGGTGCTCGCACCCACTGCCAGTGCTGACCCTGCTCGCACCTGCAGCTGGCGCCAGAGCTTCTGCTCACACCCGTTGCTGGTGCCTGGTGCCGGTCCTGATCACTCAGCACCATCAGTGGGTGCGAGCAGTGGCTGCCATCCCTGATCACCCCTGAGGGCTTCTCCACCTCCCCCTGCTCCTCAAGGGTGATCGGGGCAGCAACCGCTGCTCCCACCTGCTGCCGGCGCCAGCCCCGCTTGCACCTGCTGCCAATCACTCTGTGCCATCAGCAGTGCGAGTGGGGCCGGAGCCATCAGCATGTGGGAGCAGTGGCGGCGGGAGAGGGGCTGCTGGCAGACAGGGGACCAAGACCCGCCCCTGTGCCTACTGCAGCCTCACAGTCCACAGTTCCTTTCAAGGTGCACGAATTTGTGCACTGGGCCCCTAGCTCATATATAATATTCCTCATTGGAACAAACTAAATGCCAATGAAGAGTAGAATGGATAAATAAGTAATAACATATCCACACAGTAGAATTCTATATAACAATGGGAATAAATTATTGTATGCACAAAAACATGGATGAATCTCTGAGTAGAGGAAGTCAGAATCAAAGAATGTGTACTACATGGTTCCACTCATATATAGTTCAAAAATAAGCAAAACTTAGCCATGGATGGGTAGCTCAGTTGGGTGGAGCATCGTCCCATACACCAAAAGGTTGCAGGTTCCATCCCTGTTTGGGGCATGCTCTGGAGGCAACCAATCAATGTTTCTCTCTCTCTCACCCTTCCTCTCTCTCTCCCAAAATCAATAAAAACATATCCTTGGGTGAGAATTAAAAAACAACAACAAGCAAATTAATCTATAGTAATAGAAGGAGGAGTTAGTTCCCTAGAGAAGGGGAGTAATAATGAGAAGAAGGCGTAAAGGCTATTTCTGGGGTGCCAACAATATTTTAAGTCCTGGTGGTGGTAACACAGATGTATTCACTTTGGGGTTGGCAGACCTGAGCTTGAATCCTGACTTATTAGGGGTATAAGCCTCACATTTCTTAACCTTTTCAAAATCTGTTTCTTCGTTAGTAAAGTTCAGATAATAACAACTCCTGACCTCCATGGGGTCCCACCCCAAGCACCCCTCCTGGGAATCAGTCACAGAGGGGAACAGTGATTCTACTACAACCGCTTTTGGTTTACAGATAATTTACTCCTGGACCCGACTCCAAGGACAATGGGAAGTGAGCTT
>NW_005875158.1:0-13059 GCF_000147115.1 Myotis lucifugus
AACCCCCCCAAAAATATTGACGTTCGTCCCCGTGCACTGTGTCTTCGCTTTCAATGTTTCCTCGATGCAGAAGTTCTCCCAACTTCATCCATTCATTCATTCATCAAATATGTTTTAGGCACTGACCTAAATTCTGGGGATAAAACTGAAAAATTCCCTTCCTGCCCTCATGTAACTAAGCAAAGAGAGACTAGAATTTATTATCAGTGATGGTATGGTTTTCATAGAAAACTTAAGTCATCTGAATTATTTTAAATTGGTCCATGAAATGAGGCTTATTACAGATAAATGGGCTAGTTATTTTTACTTGGCAAGGCACCCTTGATTTAAGGAATAAATTTGTTCTAGAAAATTTGTCTATAGCGTGAATCTTACCTTCTTTTTCTGGCAACTTTTAATATAATATCTGACACCTTTTCTGATGGGAAAGTTCTTCTGGGCTGAAACTTTTATGGGTGTGCTGTGTGAACAGCAAGGAGGAAGGGAGGTGTGGGGTTTGCATTCACCTGATTTGTGTGGCCCAAATAGCCGCTTGCTTATCTCAGCAACATTTATGAAACTTTCTTGGCTAGGAATGGACTTCTTCATGAGAATAGTTTTCTACTCTTCTTCACCTCAAGTTTTTGCTTCTGACTAGGAATTTCTAACTTTTCTAAATTTGTTTTTCCTATTTATCTATGTGATACAGAGCTATGACTATAAATCACATTTGCAGTAGCCAGGTGTCCTGGAAATACGTCTAGAATAATATTTAATTCAAAATAGAGACAGACTCATAGATAGAGAGCAAGTGCACAACTGTTGAGGGGTGGAGAGATAGAGTAAAAATGAAAAAAAAGAAAAAGCTCATGCACATAGACAACAGTGTGGTGATTGCTGGGGGCAGGTGGTGGCAGGAGATGGAGGAGGGATAAGTGGTGATGGGCGGAACCTCACTTGGAGCGGTGAACACACAACACAGTGTACAGATGATGTGTTGTACAATTGTACACCTGAAACCTGTATAATTTTATTAACCAGTGTCACCTTAATAAACTCAATAAAAAGTAAAAAATGTTTAATGCATTTTAAAAAATTCATTCTTCTTAAACTGTGGGGAGCCGGCACGGCCATGGCATACTCAGCCCCAGGGCGCCTTATGTGCCATGCCAGCTCAGCCTGGTTCAGTGACCCTGCTCCCTTGTCAGTTATGTCCACACCTGGCACAAGTTACCTCTCACATTTATGGACAAAGTGTGAGTTGCTTCCGCATCTGAGAGTGAGCACATGAAGGTGAGGACTGATCCTGACTCCCACACTCAACGTCATGCCCAGTGTTTTGTGGGTGGTCAGTGAGTGTGGGATGAGTAAACAAATGCATTAGCATTTACTTTTATTTATATAACTACTTGATTTTGATATTACTGTTGTAACTACTGTCAGTACAGCAAGTCTTTGAATGACATCCCGTCCATTATAATAGTGATGAAAATGCATAGGAACTTAACTCATGTTTATAACAAGTAGCATATGGTAAAACTAGTTTGGTTTTGCTTAAAATCACAGAACTGCCTGACTGGTGTAAATCAGCAGTTGAGCATCCAACTATAAACCAGGAGGTCATGGTTTTATTCCCAGTCAGGGCATAGGTCTGGGTTTCCGGCTCCATCCTCAGTAGGGGGCACGGAGGCAGCCCATCAATCATTCTTTCTCATTATTGATGTTTCTATCTCTCTCCCTCTCTCTTCCTTTCTGAAATCAATAAAAAAAGCATAGAACCTATTAACTACAATAAATAAAGACTTACTGTATACATAAGCTTTGCTCTCAAGGAATGTGTGTGAGACATGGCATAGAACCTTCCTCTCTGCTTTACTAGACCAGCTCCCCTCCCCCACTGGACCTGTGGAGGAGAAGAAGCATGGGTACAGGGCGCTCAACAGAACACCATTTCCCACACCGTTCCTCCAACTTCCATGGCATTCTCCCTGAACTGACGATTCGTTTGTCTCCTGGAAGAGGCATTACTGTCATTCTACCTCACTTAGCCTTTTCCCAAGTATAAATAGAATAAGATACAACAGAATAGATTAGAGTAGAATAGGATAAATATCTTCGATCTAACATCATATCTTGTCTTCAGTTGCATGAACTGAATTCCTCTGGCTTAAGGGAGCACATGTTTTAAAAATAACATTGCTTTTTGGAAATCCATGGCTTGTGTCTTTGGCTGCATAATAAAGACCCCTCTCTCATCTTTGCCTCTGTGGTTTGTGTAAGAAGTCTGGGGTGTGGCTATGCAGGGGTCCTGTGTGTCCTCCTGTTTGGTCCCTTCCTGAGGTCGCTGACAGAATCCTCAGCCTCATCATAAAGAAAGCTGTTTCCTCATTTAGGGACATCACCTACTCCAGGTGTCACATGGCTCCAAGTCCCTGAAGACTTCTGGTGCTGAGGCCCTCACAGAGTTGGGAAGCTACTTGTTTCTGTCTTGCTGTCTCACACTTGTTCCCCTGGGCCTTCAAACAACACTGAATGCATTCTGTGTCCCACACATTTCCTTATGAAAAATACTTCAGTTTCCACTGGTGGCCTCAGAACTTGGGCCTTGTGCATGGGTTGAGCTGGTGGGACAGAGGCCATGGCGTCCCCTTCGTGGTTGCTCTCTCTCAGTGCTTGTTCATTTAAGTCACTTTTGTCTTGCAGTCTTTCTGTCATGCCAAATGCTATCTGAAGGCCAGAGGTGGCCAGTTCCTCAGACAGACCAGACTCTGAATCCCATAGTATCTGAATCCCAGAGTCTCTAAATCTGGGACACACTTTCTACAGTGATAATCCATCAGGAATGGAGTGAAAAGGCTGAAATAGAAAATGGTCAACAACATGGACTGAGCAGGAGCCCAGTTACTGCTCTAGTGCACCGCATTGTGGCCGTGAGTCAGCAACACCTGCCATTGGAAGCCCACAGCATCAGGGCAGTCCTGGGCTGGGTCCCACCCTCCCTTCCCTCCACCTATGTGTAGTTGGGCAAATGTTATAACTCTTTCAGCCTCTGATGTCTTATCTGAAAATGACAATCATACTGCACTCCTCACATTGTGAATATTAGAAATAATGAACACAACACCTAAATCATAATGGATGCTCAACTAATATGATGGCTCCCTCACCATTCATTTTGAAGAAATTTATAATCCGATGAGTGAGATAAAATGATACCTAAATCTTACCAATTAAGATTAAATTAAGTATTTAAAAAAGAGGAAATAACTTCTCTGCTTTAAAGACTCAACTTAAGTGGAAGGCAGGGAAATGTTTTCCCTCAATGAGGGAGAGGGCAAATATACCAACTTATTAGTGAAATCTGAGTCAGGAGAGGTTTTAGAGAGTTCCTGACATAGCTCCTCATCCCCAAAGCCATTAAAAATTATTCTGAAGAGTTCTCCTAATTAATATTCATGCCTTCCATAGGAGTAAGGGGACATTCCAGAGCCATCAACCTCTGAATTACTGGCTGTGAAATGCTCAACAGCAAACAGTGCTATGAGCTATGGCTCTGCTCAGTTATGCCCTCACCCTGATAAGGATCCATCAGGGCCCCCTATGCTATAACAACTACCTCGGGGAAAGTGGAAAAAGAGGAGTTCTACACAGATTTGGGAAAATACCTTGGAAAGTCCTGGTTGAAGGCATCAGAAGATGCTATTTGGAGGGAGTAAGACTGAGAAAGATATTCTTTTGAACTTTATAGAACATAATACTATTTGTTATGCTTTCAAAACCATATTATGACTTGTTTCTCCAAGAAATCTATTACCTTTTTGATCATTTACACTGTTTAACTGGAATAAAAAATTATCTAAATGCTATAAAAATAGCTCAGTTTTAGCAGAGTTTCATCAGAATGATTTATTTTCCTTGCTCTTTTAACAGACATTTTTGTTTTAAACTGCTGGTCTGCAGGGACCCATAAAAGATAAAAAGGAAAACTGAGAGTATCGATTGTTTCCGGACTTGGTATCATTAGGCTCAATGTTGGATGAGATAGGGAAATGAACCCATGTCAGGAAGGTATGAGTTATGAGCACTGACAGCGGTGAAGGACTACCTTCTCCTATGGGAGAAAGCTGGGGATTAATAAGCAAGGGAGGAGGAGGGTGGGAGAGAAAGCTTCTGAGTCCCCTTGGGCAGGTCACTTGAATAATTTCCTCGGTATCTCATATAAAATAAGAATACTATTGTGTTCAAAATATTTTTATAAGTGTTAGAAATAATGTATGTAGGTTGCTTAGAGACCAGGTCAAGAATGTAGGTTCCTTTAAACTAATTATTACATTGTGAATTTCATCTGCACAAGGTGATATCAAGGGCATGCCAGTGGGATTACAGGCATGGTAGTTGGACTCATCTGTATGGCCACCAGGCACCATATTATAGTGGGACAGGTGGGAATTTAAAGCCAGAGTACATTCATCTCTTTCTCCTTGGGGTCTTTGGGAAAGGCAATCAGCCACAGCCCTGAGTCTCCCTGAAATCTCCTCGCTGAGTAGGCCAAATATACAAAGGCCTGACTACTCTCTACCGAAACATTTTCCAGGGTTATGTTTTCAATGAGAAACCATGAGGATGAGGTCATGTCTCTGTTGAAGAGAAAGAGTAGATTGGCTTACTGCTTGCTATAACATGATAGATTTCCAAAGCCCGATGTTTTTAAGCTGTGATACAAACACATTGCATGCACAGTATCCACTTGAGCCCATGGTGGGACTTGGGTGAAAGGAACGAAGGTAAATTGTGCTACTTGTGCTGTAAGCAATAAAGTTCTTTGTTTCTGATCCAGGAGTCTTGTGTCTTCTGCCAGCATCCACAAAACAGTAATAGGCTAACTTAATGGCTGGCATGGACAAATCAGATCCCAAACTTGATAATGTCAGAATTCAAATTATTTTATTCCTCACATTCATGGTTTGCTCATCTGTAGAATATAGACAATAGTAGTAGTATTGAAGGATTGGCATGAGCATTTAATAAGTTATTAAATGTTAAGTATCTTGTCCAGTTCTTGAACCACTATTGAGTGGTTGGATCCTTTCCACAGCTTCCAAGGTATGTGGAAATTGCCGGGTCATTGCTACAGCAGGTCAGAACCCCACCACCCAACAGATCATTGGTTTCCTCTTTTTTCCCCTGTGTTATTTCACCTTACCATTGGATGATAAGCAGCATTGCATGTGTCTTTTGTGACCTTAGTTGTGTTTAACATCGCGTCACAAAGATTCACAACACCCAGAAAACACATATTTGAGTATTGCTCAATGGGCATCTAGTTCTGACCTTCAGGTAGGGCCTTAAACTTCATGAACATTGAAAATCCTGTTTCAGGTGTCTCATTTTTTTCCTTGGGAGACAAAGACATCGTCAGTATATTTTTAAAATTATGAGTACTCGAAATTATAAACCAACAAAATAATACTACAGGTTTATTGAATGTTCTTTGAATATCAATTACTAAATATACATCTCTTTTTAGCTTCCCAATATCTTTTAAAATATTTTTTCTAATTCTTTTACAGATTAAGCAACCAAAGCTCAGCAAGGTTGAGTAAGTTTTCCAAAGTTACACAACTACTAAGTTATATACACAGGGTTTGAAGTTAGTGCATTCAGACTCCAGAGTTGTGTTGTCCAATATGACAGCCACTAGTCATATATAATCATTTAAATTAAAAATTTTAAAGTTAACAATACTTCTATTTCATAAATATAGAAATGAAGGCTGTGAAAATCGAGACATTCCCAAAAGGTTAGAATGTTAGCAAGTGACAGAACCAGGATCCAAATTTAGGACTCTTTGCCAAACTGGTGCTATGGGTCCCTCTGTAGGTGCACAGCTTCTCTATCCCCAGGATATATGGCTGCTTCTGTTTGTACTTTATGCGTAGCCTTATTCAGCTGAGTGACTGGAGATCTAGACCTCAAGAACCTCAGGGAATAGTCTTCCTATCAATTTTATCTCATTCTATGTGACGGAACAGCAGATAATATGCTGTCTTACAAATAATTGATGACCAATAATTCTTGGTAGAGGTGAACCATCAGTTTTTCATCAATTCATATTGTTAGAGACATGAAACAGAGTTGTTACAGAGATAAAAAACAAATCTGGAATCTTTGGATGGAAAAGCTGTCTTACAGCTGACAGATTTGGGCACTAAATATTCTCCATAGGCTGAGTGAGTGCTCAGTGAAAGACAGAGACCAGGAATATTACAGAAAACCAGAGAAGCCACAACAGGTAACACTAGCTGTGGATGGAGGGCAGTCAGGAAACCTCAAGGAATGGGGCACTGATAACCTTGAAGGATGCCAGAACTTGGAGGGCAAACTTCTTAACAAGGTAAGTCTCTGCTTCCCATTCTAACGTGATTTCTTAATGACTCACAATATTTAAAACTCCATATTGCTTTGCATTTTCTTATACACATTTGACACTTCTTGCTTACCTGTGTGTTTCTGCTCCTATATTTGCCCTAATAATATACTTAACTAATTCTTCCTAATGAGTTATCTCTTAAGTCATGCATAATCCATCCCCATAGGACTGATTAGTCAATCTCCTTTGTGCTACCCAAGAATCCTGCGCTTATTAATAAAACTGCACTTATCTGATTTCTCTTTGTTTCTGTTTCCCTGGATCAGTTAGGTTTTTGCTACTTAAAAAAACAACTGAATACTTAGTGGCTAGAGGCCCGGTGCATGAATTTGTGCATGGGTGGGGTCCGGCCAGCCCACCCAAGCAGGGCCGATTGAGCTGGGCCAGCCAAAGGGAGCGGCCGCAGGTGGTTGACCAGCCGGCACCACCCCCTGGTCAAACTCCTGGTCGAGGGGACAATTTGCATATTGGCCTTTTATTATATAGGATCATGAATCTGAGTCAGCTGATCTGAATTGGACTTGTCTGAAGTCAGTTTGTGGGCAACCTGGAGTCTGGCTGATTAAAGATAGCCTTATTTAAATGGATATTGATTGGGGGACAGAAGAACTGGGCTATATTTCTTCCCCAAATTCAGCCTGCTTGCCAAGTTTATAACTAGGACACCGGTAGAGTTCCAAGAGGGAGAGCAGGAGCCTAGGAAACCTTTTGAGGTTCAGGTTTGGACATGCCACAATGCATTTCTTCTGCTGCATTGCATTAAAAGACCCAAAGCCCTCCTCCCCCAACACAAAGAGTGGGAATCCTATTGCAAAGAGGTGATACTTGCAAGATTATTATTGATGAGATATACCACATTCCTTGATATCTTTCTCATCAACAAGAATGGGAGCTGAGTTTTACTCATGTATCTACATCCAGAACCCACCAGAAGTTAGAACTTTGTGCATGTTTTATGATGGGTGCTGATAAGTGGAAAATGTTAGAGAAAACAGCCCAGGTGGAGAAACCAGGGAATGGAACAAGTCATGTACAGGTTGTTACTATGGAGACAGTTGCCCTAGATGAGGACCTTTGATTCTTCCACTACCAGACCAAACCTGGAAAATAACAACCACCTCATCTTCCTCCTTTCCCATATATTTCATCTTCCCTTTCACTGACATCCACTCCTCTCTCAACACACACACACACACAAAGATATTCCTGAGGAGAGATTTCATCTTCCTTTTCACTGACATCCACTCCTCTCCCAACACACACACAAAGATATGGCTCCAAGGATACTCCTGTTAAATGCACTTTCTTAATACACACATTGATTCTTACCACTTGTCTGCTTTCTACTAAGATTAACTGGGTTGAACAGGTGTGGAATGTGAGGGTCATGTCCTGTCATGCAAACTTTTTTCCATATTTTCTCTGAGCCACTTCTTGCTCCCCCTCTTCTCAACAGCTTTCACTTGAGATCAGAGTGTAGGGAAAAATCCCACGAAAGAGGGAGGTATACACATGGACCATGGAAATAAGTAGTCAATACAAGGTTAAAAGCAAATATGTCCTGTAAATTCTCTCATAAAGACCCATTTTGCTCTTGACCATTGTTTCTGTTCCTTGGGAGAGGAGAGAGAGAGGCTTGAGTATAGCTACCCCTTAAAAGATTTACCCAAAGTATATTTCATAGAAGTATTAAGATCAAATGTAGGGAAAGAGTTTCTACAGTCTAAAATCTTTGGGACACTTTGAGGCATTTTCAAATTATAACTTCTTCATGGAAATTCATGTTCCAAACATGCTATTCCCAGTGTTACTCACACTTATTTCACCAGTGAAAACTAAGGTAAAATTTATGAATTTTCATTGAAACATATTTTAGAAGATGGTGCTCCAGTTTTCAGAGCATGTGAGGATTACCACTGGTACCTAATGAATTACCCCCAAATTTAGTGGTATAACAACATTAATTATATTTACAGATTTCCAATATCAGGATTTATGACAAAGTTTGTCAACAATGGCTTGTGTCTGCTTCATAATATCTAGAGTTTCAGCTAAAATACTGAAAGCCTGGTCATCTTAAGGCTCACTTACTCACATGGCTAATGAGTAATACTTGGTGTAGCCGAAGACTTCAGCTAGAGCTGTTGACCTGACTACCTATGTGTGGTCGCTCCTCGTAATCTATGCATCTCACTGCACAGTGACTGAGCTCTCAGAGTGGACATCTGGAGAGAGCCAACTATAAGCTATATAAGCTCCTATGACCTAGCCTTGGAGGTCATGTGATGTCACATTCTATTCATAAAGGCAGTAACAAAATATTCTGTGATTCAAGGGGGGAAAGAAATTGATGGAGAGTAGCAAGGCTCTAAGCATGTGGGACTGGAAATTGCTGGAACAATCTGCCATCGCTGGCTATAAGGATATGGGCTTAATAAGACAGAGAATGCGGTAGAAAAGTAGTGAGAAGATATTTTTTAAAATAGAAATTAAAAACACAATATTCTAATTGGTTCATATAAATCATCATTGAATACATTACAGCCACAGACTATTGCCACAATGAAACAGCCCAGCATTGGGAGTTATGAAATCAATAAGTGACTTTTTTTTTACAGTATCGACAAGGATCCTTTCATGCTCACTCTTAGATGTTTCACTGTATTGTTTGACCAGCAATTCAAGAAAATGTCCCTTCAAGACTCTAGTCAGAAACTTAAATTCAACTGATGTCTATGACACAGCTGGGAGACCAAGTCTGATACATCTGCTGACCTGTGAAGAGCCTGATAACATATGTATTATATTTAATAGAGAATATTAAAAATTAAAAAAATAAATTGAGTAATGTTACATAATATAAACTTTTCCAGTCTTCAGCAACTTTTGAGAATAATCTTGGTTAACACAGGCCCTCCAGCTTTCAAAAACGTCTTTCTTAGAAATGTTTTGATGTTTCAGAGAAGATACATGCTCCTCAAAACTCTGATCTTACTGGGAAAATCCAGTGCCTGGGGGGAGTTTTATTGTCTGTCAATCTGTACTTGACATTGCTGGAGCCAGCAGTGCCCTGCTGGGCATTGAGGGCTGCCCTGGGCATGGACTCCACTGGAGCCTGTTGGGAATCCTGCATAGTATTTTAATAATTAAAAAATTGGAATTGCAATTTAAAGTCTCCCCCAAAAGAAATCTCCAGACCTGGTGGTTTTATTGTAGAATTTTACAATGCTACTAATCGTTTAAAGAATTAAGGTCAATGTTAGACTATCTCTTCCAGAAAACATTCCAACTCATTTTATAAAGCTAATATTACCCTGGTAACAACACCAGACCAAGATATTATGAAAAAGAAAACTATAGACCAATATTTCTCATGAATTTAGACATAAAAATCATCAGAAAATTTTAGCAAATCTTACCTTTTATAAAAATTAACTCAAAATGGATCAAAACTGAAATTTAAAACATAAAACTCCAAAGCTTTTACCAAAAATAAATAGAAGGACATCTTCAGGACCTATGGTTAGGCAAAGACTTGTTAGGATGATACCAAAAGCCTGGAAAATGAGGAAACATGATAGATTTGATCTCATCAGAATTTAAAACGTTTGCTCTGAGACAAATATTGTGAAGAGAAGGAAAAAACAAGCCACAAATCGGCAGAAAATATATGCAACCATATATCTGACAAAGGACTAATAGCTTGAATATAAAAACTCTCATACCTCAACAGTAAAAACAAAACATGGAACAAAAATAAACCCATGGACACAGACAGTAGTGTGGTGAAAATCCGGGGTCGGGGGTGGGGGAGGGTCAATGGGGATTCAAGGGGACTGTAATACTAAAAGGAGTTAAAGCAGAATTAGGAAGACAGGTGAAAGCGGGGAAGAAGGTAGGAATGGTGGAGCTAGCTGAAACCACAAAATGTTTTGCAGAAAAACAGGATATCAGAAAAACAGGGTGTTTTGAAACAAGGATGTTTTTCTTGTAAGTGCAAAATAAAATGTTGCAAAAAAGCCAGGAACCAATCAGAGAGCGGCACAGATAGACAAAGAGCGGGCCTTTAGCAGATACAAGGGGAGAGCAGAGTGCTTTAATGACAACCCATCTGAGTCCCCTTCCCGAGCCGGGAGCCTGTGTTTGTCTATAATACATTCCTGCCTTGTTTGAACTCCTCTGGTCCGTGGCTTCATTCTGATTTCATGAGACATGACCTGGGAAAAATTTTTGCTTACCGGGTCCCGTGTCAATACCTTCAATCATAAGATAATAATAATAATAAAAATAAGCCAGTCTGTTTAGAATATGGACAAGTGAAATGAAGAGACGTTTTACTGAAATATTATACAGAGGTCAAATAATCTTGAACATAAACCAAAAAATGCATACTAAAATGACAATGAGATATCATTACACAAATATCAGATGGGTTAAAATGAAAACGAAAATAGTGACCACACCAAATGCTGGCAAGGATCCGGAGAAACTCCATCACTCAGGCATTGCTAGTGAGAAGGCACAGACACTTTGGAAAACAATTTGGCAGTTTGGTAATAAAATGTACCATGCTGCTACCATACAACCCAGCAATTGCACTTTTGTTTGTCCATCCCGGAGAAATGAAAACTGATCTTCACACAAAAACATGTGCATGAATGTCCATAGCTACCTTATTCATAATAGCTAAAACACAACCCAGAGATCCTTCAATGGGAAGGTGGTTGAACAAGCTGTAGAATACCCAGTAATAAAAAGAACAAACTATCAATGCAGGAAGTAACCTTGATGAATCTCCAGAGAATTTGACTGAGTGATATAAGCCAACATCAAAAAGATACATAGTGTACAATTATGTTGATACTGGAGGTCTGGTGCATGGATTCGTGCACCGGTGGGGTCCCTTGGCCTGGCCTGCACCCTCTCAAAATCCAGGACTCCTTGGGGGATGTCAGATTGCCAGTTTCGGCCCAATCCCTGCAGGCCAGGCTGGGGGACCCCACTGGTATATGAATTCATGCACTGGGCCTCTAGTATGCATATAAGATCTTTGGTTAATCTCTTCCATCCCTCCCCACTCCTCCCTTCCCTCTGAGATTTATCAGTCTGTTCCATGTTACCATGCCTGTGCGTTGAGCATCTGCCCCCTGGTGGTCAGTGCGCGTCATAGCTACCGGTCGATTGGTAAAACGGTTGAAAGGTTGTTCGTTCACTTAGGCTTTTATATATATAGACTAGAGGCCCGGTGCACAAAAATTTGTGCACTCGGGGGGGCAGGGGGGTCCCTCAGCCCGGCCTGTGCCCTCTCGCAGTCTGGGACCCCTCAGGAGATAACGACCTGCTGGCTTAGGCCCGCTCCCGGGTGGCAGAGGGAAGGCCCAATCCCTAGGTGCAGCCCCTGGTCGGGCTCAGAGCAGGGCTGATTGGGGAGTTGGGGCGCCGCCCCCTTTCATGCACAGAGCAGGGCAGATCGGGAGTTTGCGATGCCACCCCTAGTCATGCACAGAGCAGGGCCAATCAGGGGGTTAGGGCGCTGCCCCCTGTCACTCACAGAGCAGGGCCCATCAGGGGGGTTGGGGAGCTCCCCTCTGTCATGCACAGAGCAGGGTCGATCAGGGGGTTGAGGAGCTCCCCCCTGTCACTCACAGAGTAGGGCTGATAGGGGAGTTGGGGCACCACCCCCTGTCACACACAGAGCAGGGCGGATCAGGGGGTTGGGGCGCCGCACCCTGTCACACTCAGGGCAGGGCCGATGGGGAGGTTATGGCTCTACCCTGTCACACACAGAGCAGGGCCCGTGGAAGAGGGTTGGGGCGCCGCACCCCGTCACACACAGAGCTGGGCCGATCAGGGGGTTGGGGCGCCGCACCCTGTCACACACAGAGCCGCAGGGCGATCAGGGGGTTGGGGAGCTCCCCCCTATCAGGCACAGAGCAGGGCTGATCAGGGGGTTGGGGCGCCTTCCCCTGTCATGAACAGAGCAGGGCAGATAGGGAAGTTGTGGCCCCGACCCTTGTCACACACAGAGCGCAGGGCGATCAGGGGGTTTGGGTGCTGCCCCCTGTCACGCTGATCCCGGTGCCGGGAGGCATATTACCCTTTTACTATATAAGATAGAGGCCTGGTGCACGGGTGGGGGCTGGCTGGTTTGCCTGAAGGGTGTCCTGGATCAGGGTGGGGGTCTCCACCGGGGTGCCTGGCCAGCCTGGATGAGGGGATGATGGCTGTTTGCATCTAGTCACACCCCCTTCAGGTGGGGGTCCCCACTGGGGTGCCTGGCCAGTCTGGGTGAGGGGCTGAGGGCCGTTTTCAGGCTGGCGGGTGACTGAAGCTCCCAACTGCTCCTTTTTTTCATTTTTTTTTTTTTTTATTCTGGGCCAGCTTTAGCTCTGAGGCTTGGCTCCAGCTATGAGGCCTCCGCTACTGAAAGCAGGTTTCTGGCCTTTGTTTACCTTCTGTATTTGAAACAATGTTGCGGTCCTGCTGGCTGAAGCCTGGCTGACTGAAAGGAGGTTTCTAGGGTTTTGTTTAGCTTCTATATTTGTTACAATGTTTCTTAGAGAGCAGCTGAGAGGCCAGCAAGGCAGGCGGGGAACCTGGCTTCCTCTGTCACTGAAGCAAGCAAGCCTCCCTGTTAGCGTCAGCTGCCT
>NW_005875159.1:0-13046 GCF_000147115.1 Myotis lucifugus
CCTAATTTCTAACATTATTTTACCTGGTCAGAGAAAACAGCTAAGATTTGGAAACAGCTAAGTCCCCATCAGCAGATGAGTGGATTAAAAAACTGGTACATCTGTACAATAGAATACTATGTAACTGTAAAAAAGAATGAACTCTTACAACGGCATGGATGGACCCGGAGAGCATTATATTTGTGGCAATGTTATATTCTCAGCGTTTTTTAAAAAAATACAACGGCATGGATGGACCCGGAGAGCATTATGCGAAGTGAATGAAGCCAATCAGAGAAAGATAAGTATCTCACTCATATGTGGAATATAATGAACAACATAAACTGATGAACAAAAATAGACCCAGAGACATAGAAGCATCAAACAGATTGTCAAGCCTCAGAGGGAACAAGGGAGGGTGAGGTGGTGGGGGGAGAAGGGATCAACCAATGAACTCGTGCATATATGCATAACCCATGGACACAGACAATAGGGTGGTGAAGACCTGGGGTGGAGGGCAGGGTGGGCTGGAAGAGGTCAATGGGGAAAAGGGAGACATATGCAATACTTTCAACAATAAAGATTTAGAATTTGAAAAAAAATAATAATAAAAAGAATATACCCTGCAAATGTTGGATGCAATGTTCTATGGATAGTCATTAGGTCAGTTTTGTTAATCATATTGCTCACAATTTTTTGGCTTTATATTTTTGTTAGCCTTTTCTAACAATTACTGAGACAATTTTCAAATCTCTAGCTATGATTGCAATTTCTCCTCTGTTTCTCAGCTTCTGCCATATATAAATTTGAAGCCTTATTATTGGCTGTAGGCATCTATTTAAATTTAAATGTAACACAAATTTAAATACTTGATATATTTTAGTATTTAAAATACTAAAATTGAAGCATCTATCATTATGAAATTACTATCCTTATCTCTACTAATCCTATTGGACTTAAAGTTTATTTTGTCTGATATTAATATAGCAACTCCAGCTTTCTTTTGGTTAATATTTATGTGATATATTTTTTTCTATTCCTTCATTTTCCTGCACCATAGAATTTTGTTTCAACTTTTAATCCAATCAAACAATGCTGGTATTTTCTGGAGCATTTTGACCAGCTCTGTCCAGTAAAATGTAATTTACATTTTTTAAGTAACTACATTAAGAGAATAAAAAGAAACTAGTGAAATATATCCTAACAATGTATTGTATTTAACCCAGTAGGTTCCAGGATATTATTTCAGCATATAATCAATACAAAAAAAGCTATTAATGAGATATTTTATACTTTGTTTTACTAAGCCTGGGAAATCTGATGCATATTGCACACTTACAGAACATTTCAACTTGACTAGTCTTATTTCAAGTCTTCAACAGCCAAATATGGCTAGTGTGCACCATATTGGATTATGCAAATTTACAACATTTATATTTAATCTAATTTTGGATTTAAATATACTGTGTTCTTATGTGTTTTGTGTTTGTTCTTCCTATTTCATTTCTTCTTTTCTCCTTTCATTCCTGTTTTGGACTTATGCCAGGGTTGCAGACTTGATCCTCAGTGTTCAGCATGAGGCATGCAGCATGCAGGAGGCAGCTGATCAATGATTCTCCCTCATCATTGATGTTTCTCTCTCTTCTTTTCCCTTCTTCTCTGAAATCAATAAAAACATATTTTTTTAAAAAAAAATGCTGAGAATATAACATTGCCACAAATATAAAATATTTCCCTCCCCATTTCTAGCATAAAGGTAGAAAAATACTTGCTGTACACATTGTAACTTGCTTTTTAAAAAATATAACAGTATAACCTTGACCTCTTTCCACATTATGCAGAGAGCTTCCTTTTTTTTTTTTAATTAAAATGTCTACTTTTCTATGGTTTATCTAGTTACTTATAGACTAGACGCTCGGTGCACAAAATATGTGCACTGGAGGGGGTGTCCCTCAGCCCAGCCTGCACCCTCTTCAATCTGGGACCCGCAGGGAATCAGGCCTAAACAGGCAGTTGGACATCCCTCTCACAATCCGGGACTGCTGGCTCCTAACCACTCACCTGCCTGCCTGACTAATTGCCCCTAACCGCTCCCCTGCCAGCCTGGTCACCCCCAACTGCCCTCCCCTGCCGACCTGATCGCTCACAACTGCTTTCCCTTGCTGGCCAGCTTGTGACGACGTGGGGGTAACCATCTTGTGATGACATGGGGGTGGCCATCTTGTGAGGGCGTGAGGGCCACCTAGGGTTTTATTAGTATAGATATTTTGCTTATTTCTAATTTCAATTCCATACATTGCCTCCAGTAAATAACCTTGGTAAAAGTTCATTCATATACTTCTGGAATAGTTAGTAGAATAGACATAATAGTTTGTACATTTTTTTCAACAAAATTGTCAAAATTTTATCTTTACTCTTGAAAGTATTATAGATGTCACCTCACCCCCCCCCCAACATTGACCACCTCCACCCTGCTCCTGTTTCTTCCCTAATCCTGCACCCTCCCCAAGCCTTCACTGCACTATTGTCTGTGTCCATGGATTATGCATATATGTACATAAATTATTTGGTTAATCTCTTCCTGCCCCCCACCCTTCCCTCTGAGATATCAGTCTGTTGCATGCTTTCATATCTCTGGATCTATTTTGTTCATCAGTATATTTTGTTCATTAGATTTCACATTCGTATAAGTGAGATCATGTGATATTTGTCTTCCTCTGACTAGCTTATTTTTCTTAGCATAATAATCTCCAAGTCTTTCCATGTTGTCTAAGGGTAATAGATCTTTCTTTTTTTACTGCTGCATAGTATTTCATTGTATAAATGTATCCGATTTTTTATCCACTCATCTACTGATGGGCACTGGGCTGTTTCCAGATCTTAGCTTTTGTAGATAATGCTGCTATGAACATACAGGTGCATATATTCTTTCTGATTGGTGTTTTGGGATTCTTAGGGTATATTTCTAGAAGTGGGATCACTGGGTAAAATGGAAGCTCCATTTTTAATTTTTTGAGGAAACGCCACACTGTTTCCTATAGTGGTTGTACCAGTCTGCATTCCCACCAGCAGTGTGTACTAGGGTTCCTTTTTCTCCACATCCTCACCAGCACTTGTTATTTGTTGATTTATTGATGATAGCCCTTCTGGCAGATGTGAGGTGGTACCACATTGTCATTTTAATTTGAATTTCTCTGATGATCTGTTATGTTGAACATTTTTTTCATATGTCTCTTGGCCATTTCTGTGTCTTCTTTGGAGAAATGTCTATTCAGGTCTTTTGCTCATTTTTAAATTGGATTGTTTGTTTTCCTTTTGTTGAGTTGTATGAGTACTTTATATATTTTAGAAATTAACTCCTTATCAGATGTATCATTGGCAAATATGTTCTCCTATACAGTGGGTTCCCTTTTCATTCAGATGCTGGTTTCTTTTGCTGTGCAGAAGCTTTTTATTTTGATGAAGCCCATTTGTTTATTTTTTTCTTTGTTTCTCTTACCTTAGGCAATATATCAGTATAAATTCTACTACGTGAGATGTCTATAATCTTTAACTTCAATAGAAATCATCAGGTTTCTCTCTTTTGATGTTTAAATGATTTCCATTTCCATTAACAAGATAAAAGTGTTCATTACTACATAACTTTGACAGTGGAATGTACTGTCAAACTTGTGAATTTTTGTCAAGATGATGGACTACAAATGATTTCTCAGCGTACTTTTCTTATTATGATTAAAGCAGAGTATTTTTTCATGTGTTTAAACACTATTTCTTTTCTGTAACTTATTTATATCATTGTTTGTCATTTTCCACTCAAGAGAACTTTACATACTGGTATTGGGGAAATTAGCTATTTGTGACATTAGTTACGAATATTTTTCCCAGTTTACCATTTTTTAAAAAATATTTTTTTATTGATTTCAGAGAGGAATGGAGAGGAAAAGATAGAAACATCAATGATGAGAGAGAATCTTTGATTGGCTGCCTCCTGCATGCCCCACACTGGAGATTGAGCCTGCAACCTGGGCATGTGCCCTGACTAGGAATCAAACCCTGATCTCCTGGTTCATAGGTTGATGCCCAACCACTGAGCCATGCTGGCCAGGCTCAGTTTACCATTTTTTAAAGAATTTTGTTTGTAGTGTTTATTTTGACAAAAGTAAGGATATAAATTGTTTTTATGTAGTCACATTTAATATTATTTTTGTTAATTTAAGTCAGCTGGGTTTTGTTAAATTAAGTCAGCTGTAGGTTTATGAAAACATACATTTGGTTCCCTCAAATAAATTTTTATGGTTTTTATGTTTCATTATTTTCATCAAATTGGATGTCTTTTACTGTGTCCAGGTCTAATTTTATCTTTGTTCAAATGATCATCCATTTGACTTAACCCAGGAAAAAGTCCATTTTTAAATTATATAATTCTCATAACAGTCTATTTTTTGGACTTTCTGTTCTATGATGAGTTTATTCTAGAATCAATACAATGTTTTCTCCACTTCTTTCTGGAGATTTTTTTGTCCACTTTTTGTGTAAATCATTTAAGACTGTTTTGTAACTATGCTTTTTATTTTCACTACTGTGGCCTTAATCCTTAAATTTTGACATATTATTCAATATTTCTATGTTTTCCTAAGTATGACCAGAAAGAGTATCATAAGTTGATTATAAATGTGGGGTGTCTAGCTTCAAAATGCTTTCTGTGGCATTGCCCTTACACAATTCATTTAATTCTAATGCCTTCATTTCTTCTACTTTACAAAGACAACAACCATAACCTTAATAATAAATAATAGTAATAAATTATATTAATAACTAGAGGCCCGGTGCACAAAATTTGTGCACTCAGGGGGGTCCCTCAGCCCAGCCTATGCCTTCTTGCAGTCTGGGACCCCTTGGAGGATGTCCACCTGCTGGCTTAGGCCCGCTCCCTGGGGGATTGGGCCCAAGCTGGCAGTCAGACATCCCTCTGGCAGCCCAGCAGCCCTTGGGGGATGTCCACTTACCAGGAGGGAGCAGACCTAAGCTGCAGTCGGACATCCTTAGTGCTGCTGAGGAGGTGGGAGAGGCTCCTGCCACCACCGCTATGCTGGCAGCCATCAGCCTGGCTTGTGGCTGAGCAGAGCTCCCCCTGTGGGAGTGCACAGACCACCAGGGGACAGCTCCTGCATTGAACATCTAGCCCCTGGTGGTCAGTGTGTGTCATAGTGACCAGTCATTCCCAGTCGTCCTACTGCTAGGGTCAATTTGCTTATTACCCTTTTATTATATAGGATAGAGGCCTGCTGTATGGGTGGGGGCTGGCTGGTTTGCCCTGAAGTGTGTCCCGGATCAGGGTGAGGGTCCCACTGGGGTGCTTGGCCAGCCTAGGTGAGGGGCTGATGGCTGTTTACAGCTGGTCACACCCCTTTCAGGGTGGGGGCCCCCACTGGGGTGCCTGGCCAGCCTGGGTGAGGGGCTGATGGCTGTTTGCAGGCTGGTCACACCTCCTTCAGGGTGAGGGGTGTCCTGCTGGGGTGCCTGGCCAGGCTGGGTGAGGGGCTGATGGCTGTTTGCAGACTGGTCAAGTCCCCCCCGCCCCCAGTGGGGACCCTCACCCCATGGAGGTTTGGCCAGCCTGGGTGAGGTGCTGATGGCTGTTTTCAGGCTGGCCACACCCACTTTAGGGTGGGGGGTCCCCACTGGGGTGCCTAGCCAGTCTGCGTGAGGCGCTGAGGGCCGTTTTCACACTGGCCAAGCCCCCCAGGGACAGAAGCTTCCAGCCTCTTTTTTTCTTTTTTCGTTTATTCTGGGATTTATTTACCTTCTATAATTGAAATTTTGTAGCCTTGAAAGGAGCTCAGAGCCAGCCAGGGCGGGCGAGAGGGAAGCTTGGCTTCCTCCGTCACCAGGGGCAACCCAAGCCTCCTGCTCGCTCCAGCTCTGTGGCCACGGCCTGCTGAAAGCAGGTATCTGGGGTTTGTTTATCTTCTATAATTGAAACTTTGTTGCTTTGAGTGGAGCTCAGAGCCAGCAGCGGCAGGTGGGAAGTTTGGCTTCCTCCATCATTGGAGCAACCAAGCCTCCTGCTTGCTCCAGCTCTGGGGCTGCCCGCCACCATCTTGGTTGGGTTAATTTGCATATAGTTGCTCTGATTGGGTGGTGGGTGTGGCTTAAGGCATAGCAAAGGTATGGTCAATTTGCATGTTTGTCTTTTATTAGTGTAGATATTGTTAATTATAATTCATGGAGTCCTTATGAACAGCAAATACATTATTAAAACTCATAACTGGCACACAATGAATTCTGAATCAATATTAGCTAGTCTCAGTAACTACTGATAATATTAATTAATAGTTATATTTGTTTCTGATTGCTGCTGTAACAAAGTACTACACATGGCTTAAAACAGCATAAAGTTAATTATCTTGCAATTCTGAAGTTAGGAGTCTCAGGGGCTAAAATCAAGGTGTTAGCAGGACTGCCATCCTTATAGAGGCTGTAGGGGAGAATCTGTTTCCTTGCCTTTGCATTTAAAACTTAATCAGTTTACCTCACAGAAGCAGCACTGTAAAGGTCAGAAAATGTAGTCTAGCTCTTGGTAGCTTCAAGTAACTGTCTTATGTTCATCTTCTCTGGTCATTTTGTACCTGATGACCACCTCATAAGAAAGTCATATGAGATCAAAATATTTGGGGATGAGGGGAGGCCAGAAATGCTGGTAGGAAAGAATGTGAATCACTGGTGAAAACAATATGAACCTCTGAGGGTCTAACAGAAAGGAGAAAAACTTTATTTTTCCCCTGAAGATATAACAGAAGTATTGAGCTAGAAATCAGATGATATGTAATATGGTCTAAGTTAATAGTACCAAGCTTGGAACCTTAGATAGCTGACGATTTTGCTTAGTCTCAAGTTGTGTGTGTGTGTGTGTGTGTGTGTGTGTGTTTTGAACTCTATAACAGAGGTAGTAATGAACTTAGTATTTATTTTGAAGATAGTGCTGTTCTTTTCAACCAGACATTTCTTTGAATGTTAAGATGCATTTTATTGCATCTTTTATGAGTTATACAGCTTGCAAAGGCAATTATAGGGTACTATTAAGAAAATGCTCAGGCGAGCATGCTGTGGTCTTTGGTACTTTCTGAAGTTCAGTTTAAATCTAGACATACAGTTGAGCACCACGGAGCCCTATTGATATAGGAAGTCAGCATAATAAACATCTCCTAAGAACAGAAAAAAAGACAAAGATTAAAATTTATCATTTTTTTTTGTAAATAAGTAAATTATATTTTGAGCAACTGAAAAAGCTTAAGTTCCTATCATATAACTCAACTGGGAAATTCCTTATATAAGTAAGTAGGCAATTTAAGGAAAATAAAAATAGAGATTTATGTAATGATTCTATAACTTTTGAAGCCTATTTTACTGAAGATAAAACAAAGAAACAGAAAGCAAATAAAAAGATGCAATAAAATGTGTTTTATTTTCAGTCTTTAAAGTAATTCTTAATCCCCTTCGGGAAATTCAAGAGGCCTCCCCATAGACTTTTCACAATTGGGGAAACAAAGTGGTAGAGTTATTTAAAACTTTTTATGGTTCTTTATGTTTAAAAATATGTACAAATATATATGTATACAAGTCATAAATATTAAGAAAAATCAGTAGGTTTTCATACATGATTGCAAAGAATTAAGATAGTTTAACTTTACCATTATAAGCAAGCATAAAATAAAATGAGTCCCATCAGATATTTTGACACATTATCTAGCATTCCTTAGCCCATTTATTTATAGGTTCTAAAGGATTATAAAGACATAGCATATAATCATTTAATTCAGTATAAACTGCTTTTTGATATAAAAAGTCCTGTTTAAGTTATGCCCTTGATGAGGATAACATAAAGAAAAGGCTTCTTGCCCTGACCAGTTTGGCTCAGTGGATAGAGCGTCGGCCTGTGGACTTAGGGGTCCCAGGTTCAACTCCAGTCAGGGGGCATGTACATTGGTTGTGGGCACATCCCCAGTAGGGAGTGTGCAGGAGGCAGCTGATTGATGTTTCTCTCTCATCGATGTTTCTAACTCTCTATCCCTCTCCCTTCTTCTCTGTGAAAAATCAATAAAATATATTAAAAAAAGAAAAGAAAAGGCTTCTTTAGCTCTTTGGCCTATGACACAATTTCCATACCGGAAGTTCTAACTTCTAGAGCACCTCTACTTCATTACAGTGCTATTTGCTTACAGTTTAGACTCTCCCTAAGCAAACTCTACTGAGCATGACCAGCAGTCACATCACTTCCCATAGACTGACTGCCTCTACACAGTTGAGAATCGAACATTGTCGCCACTAAGAAGCTATGTAAAGTGATGACTCCCTGCAATGGCATCCAGCATATGACCACTTGACAGGAGTGCTGCCCACCTGAGTGAGTACAAGATGTTGATCAAGTCCCATTTGACTGAGCCTATTGTGAATCGCACACCCCCTAGGTCACTTTCAATCCCCCCCTGAGAAAATCAGAGGGATGGCATTGAGGTAGAAGAGGAAGTTTCCCCTGAGAGAACCAGCCCACTATTCTACCAAATAAATGCAGTGATCAAATGCCCTCTGTTATACAATTCATAATCTTTTCAAGGAAGTAATCATCATTGAAACTATTGAAATGTACATTTTACCAATTATGGGCATCATAAGTTAGTAACAATACAAAAGTTTGATATAATTATTATAACATTTGTTTAAATGGTAATTGTCCCACGTTTTATAGTTTCTTGTTTCTTTCTATCTTCAGTGAAAAGTGAACATGAAAAGAAGTTCAGATATTTAGCTTTAGAGTAAGATACAATCATCATTTCGTGATTTTGCTTGCTGTAGTTGCTGAATCTCATTCTGAAGTCTTCTTATTTCAGCCTCTTCTCTCTCCCTCTGCTTTGCAGCCTCTTCCTGAAGAGTGACAAATAAAACTAAAGAGCTTAACAAAAAGTAATATCCACATCACTGGGAGTGCAAGGTGGGGAGGATAAGCCAAAATCATTGACTATCCTCACTTATTTTTTAAAAACATATTTTTGATTGATTTCAGGGAGGGAGGGAAAGGGAGAGAGAGATAGAAACATCAATGATGAAAATCATTGATCGGCTGCCTCCTGCATGCCCCCTACTATGAATCTAGCCCTCAACCTGGCATGTGCCCTTGACCAGAATCTAACCTAGGACCCTTCAGTCTGCAGGCCAATGCTCTATCTACTGAGCCAAACCAGGCATATCCTCACTTATTTTAAGCCATCAGTAACAATTCTCCCATATCTCTTTCTCTAGCTGCAGAAACATCACCATCTCTCAATTCCTGAAGGATTGGTGTTTCAAGAATTGCACCCTGAGGTCCCTTCTCCCTTCCTCCTTGGGCAATCTGAGTCACATCTTGACTTCAGTTTTCATTTCTACACAGAGGAATGTCAGACCTAATTCTTTGAGGAAAGGCTAATACAACAACTGGGTGTCTAAGTGACAACCACAATTAGGTGAGGCATCTGAGCCTTAGATCAGGAAATTTGTTTCCGGTCTCCACAGTTATAGGACGGAAGTGGATGAAAGACTGAGGAGAGCAAGAACCCCAGGTTGACCATTCTGCCCTTTAGTGTAGATCTGTATTCACAAAAATGTCTTGGAGCTTCTGGAAAACTAGGACCTGCAGGTAGACTGGTCACTCTGGGGGAAGTGTTCACATAAGAATTCATACTAGGTTTGCAGAATAAAAATTCTGCAGTTCTCATTCTCTGGGAAGGCAGTTTGGATAACTTTCTAGGCTGTGTGATATGACATTTAGTTATCTCTTTGGAACCTAATGTTTTTAAGGAGACATAATGGTTCTGCTTCACAATGAACAGATTAGATGAGAGAATGCGCATAAAGTACTTTGTACAGTACTTGCTGCGTAGGAACTACTGCTTATTCAGTGATGATGATAATAAGGGCTTGGCTGAAACAAACTCTGCAAGTTAAAAGCCTCAGAATCAGTGACAATTGAGGCAAAGACAGGGACATAATATGAAATCAATTTAACAAAGTAATCTACGACCAAAGTAAGAGATTGTCTATAGCAATTAACCACTTGACAAAAAAGACTACTGTGAGTTAGAAATATCCTTATTTACAAAGTACAGTGCTTATTCTGTGCTCAGCACTAATCGAAACACAAATATTTACTCACTTAACTATTAAAATACCCTATAAAAGAAGTATTGTTACTGTCTCCACTTTCCACAAGTGGAAACTAAGGGACAGATAACTGGCCCAAACCATATATTTAGTAAGATGTGGAGCTGGGATTCTTACCAGGCTGTCTGACTCCAGAGTCCTTGCCCTGAGCCATAAAGTAATGCTGTCTCTCCCTCTTTGTCACTGTTTGTCAATACAGAGAGGGAGATGTGATTAAAATGATGAGATGAAATAACGGGTGAGTACCTGGAGCTGACGTTCCCGAGCCATCTGTTCCTGCGCCAGCTGTTGATCTCTGTTTGTCTCCATTTGTCCCAGTTGCTCCTGATGCTGTCTCTCCCTCTCCTCCATCATTTGCTGGTTCTGCCTTTGAATCTCCTCCAACCTTCGTGCTTCAGCCTTTGCAGCCTCTGCTTTCAAATATGCTTCTGAGAAAGAAGAAAATGACAAACTCCTCTAGGATTAAAGTGTCCCTTCCTTCTGTCTCCTGCTCTTATTGCTTATTACTGCTTCATAGAGAAAATTCCCTGGGGCCATTTTGCTTTTTCAGACGACAGTACACACCCACCCAGATAAAGCTTGAAGAGCAAAAAGTCATCTTTGCCATCCTTGCTCTAGTTTAAAGATCCCAGGTAAGCCAGGCCAAATTAATTGAAAATGTACAGAAAGTTCTATCTTACATTTCTTCCATTTTCCTCTCACCTTTCCTCTCCTTTTCCTTCGCGGTGAGAACCAGGTCTGTCTGTAGAATGGCATCACTCACAGACTCCTTGGACTGTAAATAGTTCTGCAGAGCTTCTTCAGCCTAGGACCCCAAAGCCATGCAGTGAAAGTAGGAAATGGTGGTTGGGCATGTTGTAAACCTTTTAATTTATTTTTCTTCCCAGCATCTTTTCCTCCCCAGAACTGCTCAGCATGCACTCCGTGGAACTGTCAATCAAGCCTCTTCTTCACAGGAGTGGGCACAAACTCTGGGCTGGCTCATCAGAGCACCCAAGTTCACCCAAGTTCAGGGGAGAAAATGCTCAACATGGATGTTTTAGAGACAGATACAGATGCTGGGGAAATGCTTTCTCTCCTCTGAGACTGAGGGCAAAAGATCTAGTTAAGCTTGGAGATGTTGGTGTCCTCTTTGCTGCTATGCCTGAGAATAGCAGTAGGAAAACGAACAGAAAACTAAGTGGGAGTTGGAAAGAAAAAAAGGAAGGGGGAAATTGATGACATTGTTTAAATTCCTGAATGTAGCTGTAGTTGCAACTACATTTAAATGTTTTATGTAAGCCAATGAATTACTCTTTTTTCCTGTTCGTTTCAATTACTGGAATTCTGTCCTATGTAACCAAAAAAGTCCCTTTGTTGCAATGAATGTTGATGGTTGCAGTAAAAGTCTGGTGATTATGGTGATAGTTCAGTTTAATTCTACAGCTATCATTAGAGTATAAATACTTTCTTCCTGTCTTCACTGGATTTTGAAAGAAGCCCTTCCCCACTCCAAACCCCCAACAATTTCCCACAATTAATGCATGAAACAAGGAATACCTGTATTCCTTTCCTGGGCTCCTGATAGTACTTTGCCTTCAGCTCTTCTCTCTTCTGAATGAAGAGGCGGTGCCCTCCAGGCTTTGAGTAAACCCGCTGCTTCACATATTCTTCTAGAGGACCAAAAATACCTTGAAGTAAAGCTGAGCAATGATCTGATGATGCCTCCAAGTTCTGCTTACGAAAATCATCTTGTTTTGCTTCCAGCAGGGTCTTCAAAGGGACAAAAGCCCATGGAAAAGATGTTAGCGATACTTCAGTATTTCTACAAGTGATTCTCAGAGAGAATCTCTATTGATTTTCTAGAAACTAGAGAAAAACAGTAAGACTATATCCTTCCTACCAAGCCTAGGAAAGTTCCAAGGATGTTATGATATAGAAAAATGACTTTAGTTTTGTTTTTCAAATCTCCTGAAACCCATTTCTTTGATATTTCTGCTTTAGATGTGATCTTCAGACTACAGATATCTAACCTCAGGCCCTAATTTTTTGTACAACCTACTCATTTATGACCATTCCTTGTTTCTGTATTTTCCTGGGCCTTGGATTCCCAACAAGGAGGTGGAGTGGAATAATTGGCTAGAATGATATGAGTGGATGCTATGAAACCTGGAGACATGATATTTTAGTAGAACCATTTGGCAATTCTGTGTACTTGATTGATATAAAAGGAAAGTTAATTAATACTGTATGGATGTAATTTTTAAAGAATAAGATTAATTTAAAAAAATTAGTCCATGGTTGTAACATGGTGAGTTGTGAGTGTGTGAAAGTATTAAAATCCATACAACCCAGAGTAGTTACATGTTGCTTGTTCGTTTGTTTTCAGAATAAAAGTGATATCTTGATCATATAAGAGTCATTATTTTCCAGTCTAGTAAAAATTGCTTTTCTTAAGTCCCCATTTTGCATTTCATAGAAATACTTGTATTACATGTAAGCCCCAGGAGCAGAGCAAAGAATATTAATTACCTCTAATTCCTTCTGGAACCTTTGGTCCACATCCTTGAAGGAATTATTGATGAAGATTTCGATGGCTTCCTTCTCACTGGTCCTGTGCAGGTCCAGCAGCTCTTGGAGGTTTTCCGTGGGCAGCTGCACCTTTTGGCCCATCTGTTGGTCATAGTGGGCAATGGCTTTTTGTATTGCAGCTGAATTCTTGATTTGGGCCAAGGCCAAGACTGTATTCTCCACGCTGGGCAGGTTCCCACTGCTGATGGCATTGACATAGGTCAGCACCAGATTTTCTAGACCTTCACAGGGGAAAGAGATGCTTGCATTATTTGTAGAAAAAAAGGACATGCTCAAAAATTGGATAGTTCTGAGAATGT
>NW_005875160.1:0-8138 GCF_000147115.1 Myotis lucifugus
AACCCTGTGGGTGATCCTTGTCCCGCTGCACCTGTCCTGGCTCCGCCCCGGGCCCTCCAGGGACCCACTGGGAGCTGGCACGCGGGCAGTGGCCTCAAACAGCTCCGGAAAGAATGGACGGAAAGGCATGTGACGATTTCATCGCAGCCAGGTGAGGCCACTGGGCGTGTTCCAAGCTCTGAGGCCAACTCTGGGCAAAGGCCCCAGGAGGATCCGAGGCCCGTCCCCGGCAGGAAGCCGAGTTCCCCACAAGCCCTGACAGGCTCGTCTCACGTCTCTCCACTCTCCCGGGTCTGCGAGGTCACGTCAAGGTCACAGACGACCCCCTGGAAGGGAGTGGACCGCTCACAGGCCCTCAGGGGGTCCCAGCACCAGCCTCACCTGGAACTGGAGAGAAAGGCAAACTCTCAGGGCCCACCCCTGGCTCACGGACAGCGGGCCCAGGACCCTGGTCCCACAAGCCTCCAGGGCAGGGCTCCCAGCTCTGGGGACGGGGAACGTCACTGACCTCCCTGCGGGTGCCCAGACAGGCCCCGTGGAAGGCGCCTTATTGCATCCATCTGTTTAACTCTCCCCCACCCCACCCCCCGGATGGGTCATCATCCTACAGATAGTGGAACGAGCACAGAGAGGGTGAATGATGCCCCCAAGGTCACACAGCAGGTAAGCGCCCAGATGTGAACCCCGGCCGTCTGACTGAGCATTCACTCAGAGCTGGGCTCTGGCAGGTGGTGTGGTTGGAGCCTGCACACGGCCGGCTGGGCTCCCAGGGCCCCAGTGTCCTCATCTGTGAGATGGGGAGGTCGCAGGGCTGCTGAGGATGGCCCCCCACACTCAGAGCAGCGCCTGAGACTGGCGGCCTGAGAGGCTGTCTCCCAGCAGCTGCATCCCTTAGTTCTGCAGGTGGGGACCCTGAGGCAGAACTGGCTCACCCGCCCAAGGTCACAGATGATCGACGGTCCCCACCGGGGGCTGTCAGAGCCCGAGCACGTGGCCTGCGTGTCCTCTGTGGGAGGCGCACGTTCAGGACCCGTCGTTACAGAGGCCTGGCCTACTCCCCCCACCACGGAGCTGGGGGCTTAGTCGGAACCAGAGCGAGAACTGTCCTGCCGCCCCGTCTAAGCTGGTCCCTCCGCCCAGCTGGCGTCTGGGAGGGAGCAGAAAGGCCTGGGTGGATGACCCCAGCCCTGCATCAGGCCAGACTCCCAGACCCCGAACAGTGGCCAGTCCAGGCCCCTGGCCCCTCCTGGTCCTCCCTCCCCGACTCCCGCCCTGGGCCCCTCCTGGTCCTCCCTCCCAGACTCCCGCCCTGGGCCCCTGCTGGATCCTCCCTCCCAGACTCCAGCCCTGGGCCCCTCCTGGGCCTCCCTCCCCGACTCCCGCCCTGGCCCCTCCTGGTCTTCCCTCCCAGACTCCCGCCCTGGGCCGGTGTGGCCGCGTCTGGCCCGGCCCTGCAGATGCCTGGCCCCCTCTCCTTGTTGTGGCTGGCAGACGGGGGCTGACAGCGTGGCCCGGTGACCCCCTCCGTGGCGGTCTGTGGCAACTCTACACGCGGTCCGTGCGGCTGAAAACACGGGCTCCGAAGCGCGTCGCCGAACAGTGCGGGCATTCAGCGCGGCGGGGTAACAGTGGGCGTTTCAGCCAAGCGCCTGAGCCACACTCGGTGTCTGTCCGGCCCAGACAAAGGGATTCTGTATGAGTTGGGCTGTTTAATCAAAAAAACTGCACCTGTCTGTTTGATTTATCTCACTCTCCCCCTCAGGCTAAGCCAATAGCGGGGGCTGGGACACACCATTTCCAGCAGGACTTGCTCAGAAGTTTATCTGTGCAATATTTTCAAATCCGCCCCAATTCTAATGTCAAAGACCTATTATTTAGCTCATATATCGTATCGGTTACAAGACACTTCGCTGTAATCCTGCAGAGAAATGGCCCACTTCTCCTCCCCGTCAGCCCTGAGTCCCCATAAAACGCCTCCGGGAGGATGCCGCCTGGTCCGAGCGCCGGCGTAGGGACGCCGCGGTGAACCTGTCCTCCCTCCTGGGGTGGAAACGACCTTCCGTGTCTCTATATAAAACCCCGTGCCCCTGAGCCACAGCGCCCTTCCCCTGCCCGCAGCTGGCCCTGCCCAGCGTCCTGTCAAACTGGACGGCAGTGGCCTGGATGGTGGCCAGAGACGGGGCCAGCAGGAGGGCGCTCTGTACAGTCCTACGATGGGCGTCCGTTCTCAAGGGCCTACTGAGGCCTCGGCATGAGGACTAAGGAAGGTAAAGCCCGCTGACCCATGACCCAGCTCCTTCCCAGCCCCCGACCCCCACAGGAGGGTACAGCGGGGTGAATAGTATCCCCCCCCCGAATTCACGTCTAAGAATGTGACCCTATTTGGAAATAGGTCTTTGAAAATGTCATTAGGATGAATGAGAGCCCTGGCTGGTGTGGTTCAGTGGTTACAGCACCAGCCCGAGCACCGACGGGTCCCAGGTTTGATTCCCAGTCAAGGACACGTACCTGGGTTGCAAGTTTGATCCCCGGCTCCGGTCAGGACACACGCGGGAGGCAACCGATGGATGTGCCTCTCTCACATCCATGTTCCTCTCTCCCTCCCACTCTCTATCCTCCCGTGAAGATCGACTACAACAACCAAGATGAATGAGGTCACCTGGGTCGTGGTGACGGTGGGATGGGATGTATGTGGGGACCTGGCCGGGCCATGGGGCGCCCGGACGCTGGGACAGTGTGCGAGAGTGTCTGGGTGAGAGGGACACGTGTCAGAGACCGAGGGAAGCGGAGTGCCCTCCGGCGGTGGGCGGGCCTCGTCCAATCAGTGGGAGGTCTGAACAGAACAAAGGGTCTACGAGGGGCCTTCCCACCTGACAGCTTTGGGCGGGGACGTGGGTCTCTCTGGCCTCCGGAATCTTCTTTGGGGTGCACACCCGCTGGCTCCTGGACTGGAACGTAGACCATCGGCTCCCCTGAGTCTCAGCCTGCCAACTACAGACGCTGGGACTTACCACCGCCATAGTCACATGAGCCAATTCCTTATAACACAACCCTTTTTACTTATTTACACATAAATGCATCATCTATGTGCATATATGGATATACAGGGTGTCCCAAAAGTACATACACACTTTCACAGCTGCTAGCTCAACTGATGTTTCTTTTTTCAGATGTAACCCATTGGAATTAATAATTACTCAAAGTGTGAATACATTTTGGGGGCCCCGTGTATGTCTGTGCACACGTGTGTGTGTATGGACTCTAAGAGGCTCGCTGCTTGCACAATTAGCATCTCCAAGCCTGAGACGTGTTGCCAACCCACAGCATGTTAAGGCCGACAGACTGTGGTGTCAGCGATGGACGCCATTATTTCTATGGGGAAAAATGATTCCGTTGTGAACAGCCTTCAGAACAAATAAAGTCTGAGAACCGAGGTCCCGCTGGATTTGGAACCCCCCAGATGGAGCAACTGGACACAGAGGTGGGCAGTCACGGTGGCCCCTGCCTCCCGGTGTTCACGCCTCCTATCGGCCACTCTCTCACGAGCAGGTGGAACCAGGACTCACTTCTAACCAACAGAAAACAGCCAAGGGGGGGACTCACTTCCAGGGTAATCCTACATAATTCATATAATAATAAAGGGTAATGTACTAATCAACCGAACGGCTGAACAACCAGTCGCTATGATGTGGTCACCAGGGGACAGACGCTTCATGCAGTAGCATTGCTTAGTCACAAGCCAGGCTGACGGCTGGTGAGCTCAGCAGCAGTGGAAGAAGCCTCTCCTACCTCCACAGGGAGTGGGCCTAAGCCAGGGGTCCTCAAACTTTTTAAACAGGGGGCCAGTTCACTGTCCCTCAGACCGTTGGAGGGCCGGACTATAGTTTAAAAAAAAACTATGAACAAATTCCTATGCACACAACGGCGGCAAAAACACCCGGCGGGCTGGATAAATGTTTTCAGCGGGCCGCATGTGGCCCGCAGGCCGTAGTTTGAGGACCCCTGGCCTAAGCTGTCAGACGGACATCCCCCGAGGGCTCCCGGACTGCTAAAGGGCATGGGCCTGTCTGAGGGGACCCCCCCCCCCAGTGCACGAATATCATGCACTGGGCCTCTAGTGTTACATAAGATTCTAACATCTACCTGGTTAGGGGACTCTCTCTGTGCCTGGCTTTGAAGAAGCAAGTTGCCATGGAGTGAGCTACCATTTGGAGAGGGACACAGGGTGAGGGGCTGACAGCCAGAGGAACCGAGCCCTCGGCCAGGCAGCCTCCAAGGAACCACGTGCTGGAGCAGCCGTGACCTCGGCAGCGGGCCCTTCCCCAGTCTAGCCTCAGATGAGACCGCAGCCCGGCTGACACTCTGTAACTTGCACTGTACCCAGCTGAGCTAGGCCTGGGCTCCCAACCCACAGAAAGTGCGAGGCAACAAACGTGTGTTGTTTTAAGCTGCTGAGTTTGTGGTAATTTGTTACACAGCCACAGCTAACTGATACAAACACCGTTCATCTATTGAAACAGGCCAGGCACCGGGGCACACGGGCCTGGGCCAGATTAATTAGCACCTGATGCACTTTCTGTACAAGACACTGTTATAAACGACTCACAAATACACCTTCCCCGTCACCAGGACCCGTAAGAATCCAATGAATTTCAGGCCACAGGGAAGAGCCAGGAGGGAGTAGTAACTCAGCGTGGCCCCGGCGCCAGAGGAAGGCACAGCCGCTGCACTTGCTGGCAGGGCGGCACCTACTAGAAGCAGGTGCCTCCATCTGCTCCGCTGGAGGCGGCTGGAGCGGCCGCCCACCCACCACTGTGCTGATCCAAAGCTCGGATGGGGAGGAAACACACTACTCGTGCGAATAACAAGCCCTCCACACCGTGTGCTATTTATATTTCCTATGAAAATGGGCAAATCAGCACTCCAATTGCAACCAGCAGCTCGCGCCCGGACCGCTGCGGACAGAGAAAAGCAGCTCGTTTTCCTCATTTACCGGATATATTTAGCTACCGGCTCTCCGTGACCTGAACACACACTCACACACACACACACACACCTGTGTATTTTTTGGAGTTTCAAGCCATTTGCATGCAGAGCGTTAGCTGGGCTCTTCTTACGAGGCAAATCTCCACGCCCACGAATATCCACCGGCCGGCTCTCCGAGCCCAGCACGCTGAGGTTCACGCACACCACGTGCCACCACACCACGTGTCACGCCCACGCACGTCACGCCCACCGTGCTGCAAGCGCTGCTCTCAGGTGTTAGTTGTTGTTGTTTTATATGTGTTTTTTAAAATGTATATTTTTATTGATTTCAGAGAGGAAGGGAGAGGGAGAGAGAAATAAAAACATCAATGATGAGAGGAATCCTTGATCGGCTGCCTCCTGCACGCCCCACACTGGGGATCGAGCCTGTAACCCGGGCATGCGCCCTAACCAGGAATCAAACCGTGACCTCCTGGTTCATAGGTCGATGCTCAACCACTGAGCCACGCCGGCCGGGCATGTTGTTGTTTTAAGTCCTTCCCTCCCCGCTAAGCCCCTCTCTGTCCTCTGCTTGGCACAGCTGGAGGGCTAAGGGGTGGGGCCCGCTCTGGGGGGATCACAGCAGAGCCGCTGGCCAGGCCCCCGTCGGGCCCGCCGCTGTGTGAACAGCTCATTTACGACAAACAGAAGCCAGGAATCCCAGCAGCGTGCGGGAAGGGGCACGGACCACAGCCCTCCCTCCCCCCACTGTCTGCTGGGGTGTCCGCTCCGTAACCTCCTGCCACCTGTCACTCAACTCGGGCGGGAAACGCGCTCTCAGCACGGGCGGCTCAGGCCATGCGGACACCTCCTGCCACGACAGTGCCACTGTTCACCTTGAACTGACCCCAGCCCCCCTGCGACTCCTGCCCACGGCTTCCTGCTCTGCCCTGGGTCCTCGCACGTCACCGTGGGCTCAGCTCCCGGGGCCCTGGCCCCTCCGACTCTCAGGCCTCCTCCCTCCTGGATGGACAAAGCGCTCCCAGGTGTCCACGCTCCGCCCTGCCCTCCATGCCCGCAGGGACCCCGAGGAGCCCCGCTCTCTGGAGCATCCGTCTCAGCGACAGCAACCAGAGGGTCTCCAGGCCAGAGAGGGTCCCCGTGCCTCCCAGCCAGGAGGGGTGTGCGGGGTCTCAGGGAGGCCCCTCAGACAGAAGGCCAGGGACACGCAGCGGAACAGCGGCTGTGGGGACAAGAGCACACGAGCCCCGGAAATGATGGGCACAGGGCCCTCCAGGCCGTTGTTCCTGCTTCCGGAATGTTTTCTGCGTGGCTCCTGGTGGTCTCTGCCAGGGGGCGGGAGGAATGTCAGGGGCGTGGGTCAGGACCTCCACGGCCACCTTTGACCCCGCCCTGGGGACTTCCACCAGCTCGGCACGGGCTGGGTGCGGACGAGCCCGCCCACAGGGCACCGACCTGTCCCCGGGAACCAGGCCTGGGCGTGGGGGCACAGAGGCCAGTCCCAAGAAGCCAGGACACTTACGGGTGCAAATGCCAGCTTGCACCGTGCCAGTTGGAGAAGTCTCCTCCGCCTCGCCCCTCCTACCCTGGGGCTGGGGGGCCCACGCCTCTACCCACATCCAACGGGGAGCAGTGTGTCCGCGTATCTATGCGACTGTTTTTAACTCCTGGAGGCAGCACCGTTGGGATTGTCCCTGCTCCTGGCACCTGGAGGCTGGGCCTCAGGTTGCCTTTCCGTGGCCGGTCCCCTGTGGTGCTGCATCGGCCCGAGGCCTGAATGACCAGTGAGCAGGGATGATGAACCCCATGTCCCCCACTCAGCCCTATCGCCCAGACCCCAGGGGCACGGCCCCCAGTGAGCGCCCAGGTGCTCCCCGGCCTGGAGCTCCGAGGCCCCGCCTTCCTCCGACATGTGGGCTATCTGAACGCTGACTTCAGGCTGGCCTCCCTGTCTCTGGGTGGGGGTGGGGGGGAAGGGGAGGGATGGTGCAGAGTGGACATCAGGCCCAGCGGCCGGGCCAGGCTCAGCCTCCATCTGGCCAGCTGTACTGCACCGTCTCAGAGACGTGCGGCCAGACCCTCTCTAAACCAGCAGCCGCTTTCGGAAATCTTTGCCAAGTTTGGATTTGTCGTAAATAAACTCAATTTTCACTCCCTTCACACAAATGGTCTTTTTTGGGAACTGGTGGGGGGAAAAGAAAGAAAGAAAGGAAACGAGCCAGAGCCTAGAAGCTGAGGAGCTGAGGGGCGTGGCTGGTACCGGGCACCAGAACCAGGCGAGGCGGCAGCCCGGCCCACAGAGCCGGCACCTGGGAACAGCTCGGCACGGATCTTAGATGCGCGAGTCCCCGCGCCATGGAGGCGGCGGTGCCAGGGGTCCCGCGGGCCCGGCTGGAATCTCGCCACAAGGATCCACGTCAGCTGGGCGTGTGTAGACCACGCGGCTCGGGTCTGCGGTCGGGGAGACCGAGGCAGACGCCACGGAGAATGAGATTCATCCCACGGCACCGGTTTAACCCGCCCGGACCGGCCCCTGATCGCCCTTCAGTGGACAGTCAGGACCAGCGGCTTCTCGGTGCAGCCTCCTCCCGGGGATGTTCGGGAGCAGAGACGGAGCAGCGGCTCCACGCCCAGCGCTCCCCCTGGTCCTCGGCCCCGGGCACAGAGGCCTGTGTGACGGGAGGGGCGCTGTCACCGGTGCCCGCGGCCCTGGCTGTGCCTCTCACGCAGCCGCCCTCCTCCTGGCCGTACGCGGGGGACACCCACCCTCAGGTGCGGAAACCGAGACTCAGAGGGACCAAGGGAACTGCCCAAGGTCACACGGGGCGGGGGGTTGGGGGGGGCACGGCTGTGCAGGCCCAGGAAGCCCACATCCCGAAAGCATTGGCACCGAGGCGCGCTCCTCAGAGACCCCAAAACAGGGACCGAAAGAGGCCCCAGTGGGACTGTTCCCAGCCGCCGGCAGGTCGCACGGCCTGTGTCCACAGTGGTGAGGGTGGAATATTACTCGGCGACAAAGAAGGACTGGAGCGCCGGTGCTGAGTGAGAGAAGCCAGACTCAGGTCACCACTGTCGGGTCTCATCCCCATGGACTGTGAGAGTAGACGCGTTCATGAGCGAACGCGGCTGGTGGTCGCCAGGGCTGGGGCGGG
>NW_005875160.1:8238-13143 GCF_000147115.1 Myotis lucifugus
GGGAACTGTCCCCTCCCAAAGGGCCATGTTACGTACCGTGCATGTACCCCGGGCTGAGTCCGGTCCCCCCGATAAAACCCAAACGTGCCCGTGGCCCCTAACACACGTTCTCCCGGCTCGTGGCTCAGCAGGATTGGGAATTCCCGTACAAGACAGAGTCTGCGAAGGCCGAGGGGTGGGGGGGGGGGTGTGGAGGGTAGGGGTGAGGCCCACCCTTCCCAGCGTCTCTCGGAGCTGCCAGGGACCCCGTCTGTCAAGGGAAAGGAGCGAGGGGTAATGAAGGGCAGGCAGGGCCCAGAGAGGCCTGGCCACGGTGCCGGGCGGGCCCTGGCCCGGGACGCACACAGCAGAGGAAAGGGCGCTGCGCTGTCTGGGTGCCCCCCCAGAACAGGGGCTGGACGGCGGACCTGCCGCGGCTGCGCACGCTCCTCTGGGAGGCCCCGCGCCCTGTGCTGACGCGGCATTACCTTAGACTAATTGCTTCACCCTGCTCTGCCTCAGTTTACCCATCTGTGAAATAAGGCTAATGACATTTCCTGACCTTGGAGGGCTGTGGGAGAGTTTGTTAATTAAAGTTTTTGAACTGCTTGACAGATGATGGATGAAGGGACACAAACTTATTAATTGGTGATTTTCAAGGGCACTGATGCCGAACACCCACTCCCCACGACACGTGCACACGCGCACACACACACACACACACCTACATGCACCTCCATACACACACACACCTACATGCACCTCCACACACATACAGACACACAACCTGCACAGACGCGCACACACACACACACACCTCCAATACACACCTCCATGCACCTCCACACACACAGACACACACTGCACAGACCCAGACACATGGACACACTCACACACACACAGACGCACACACGCACACAGAGTGAGTCCTCCCAGGCCCTGTAAGAGGCTTTAGCTGTATGGCACACGCTTGGACCACGCGTGGACGAGGCGCGCAGGGCCCTCCTGGCATTCTCGGAGAGAAAACAAAGGCCCCGAAGTCTCCCCTCTCCTTCTGGAAAGTTCCACGAGGACTCGGGGCTGCAGGCTCATCCCTGCATCTCGGGGCTCTTCCCAATGTAACCGTGTCACGTGGGCAGGTGACCAGCATCGCCAGAGGGGGCGTGCTTCTCTAAGGGGGAGGCAGGGGGCTCGGGCCTGGGGGAGGGGGTCTGAGGGAGGGGCGAGTGCAGGAGGGGACAGAAGGAAAGGGGTGCGCTGTCCCCTGTGGTCCTGGGCCAGCTTCTCCCGAGTGACTGTGAGTGACACCGGACAGGCCGCCGCGGGGCCGCTGGCTGCAGGCTCCCAGCTCCTCCCCACGGGGTTTCCTCGGGGCCTGGCCCAGAGCTCCGGCCTCGGTGTCTCTGGTCACCCTCCATGGGGCCCAGCAATGACCGCCTGACCAGCCAGGTCCCAGGCCTGCCCAGGGCGGTGACTCCAGGTCTGCTGGCTCCCTGACTCTGAGGCCCCTCCCCTCCCCGCCTCACTCCCCTGTCTTCCCAGCTGAACACACACAGGGAGGAGCGCAGGGGGGGCAGGAGGTCAGGGGGGGCAGGGGGGAAGGGCTTCCCGGGACCTTAGGTGTGTCCCAACCTGCACATCCAGTGCCCGTGTGTTTCCAGACCAGGAAGAGCAGGACAAACGGATGGGAGGACAGACCCTGGAGCCGGTTTGCTGTGTGGCCTTGGGCAAGTCACTCAGCCTCTCTGCGCCTCCTCTGGAAAAGGGAGGCAGCTCGGGGCCCACCCCCTGGTGGTGCTGTGAGGTCCCCCCCCCCAGCATTCCCGCCAGGCTAACCACACCCCGGGCCTCTCGTGACCCCGCGGCGTCCAGGGCTGTGGCGGTCAGGCACCAGGCGGCAGGGGGATCGTGAGCCCCTTGGCTGCAAAGACTCGCCTGCGATGCTCACAGCATCATCGCCATCCACACCTTTAAGGAGAACCAGCCCCAGCCCCCGGCAGGCGGGGAGACCGGCTATGCTAGATCCAGAAAGGGGGGCACCTGGGGGAAGGAACCCTCAAGAGCAGCTCACACAGTGAGGCCAACCAGACCGCAAAGGTGGCACCAGCTTGATCTACAGGAACCGGAAGACGCGCGTCTGAGACAAAACCCAGAGGCGTGGCCGCTGGAGGCGGAGGCAGAGGCAGAAATGGGACTGACTGTTAGTCACACGAGGGATGGGGGGGGGGAGGGAGATGTCCTAAATCTGGACCAGTGATGGCTACACACACGGTAGGTTCTCTGAAAATCACTGAATGGGACACTGAGAACAGGTGAATGTTACAGTAGATACATTATACCTCCATAGACACACACACACACACGCACACACACACACGCACACACATGCACATGCACACACGCGTGCACACATGCACACACACGCACACACACACACGCACACGCACAGGCACGCTCACACACTCACATGGTGGGCCGTCCTCTTACCCAGAATTCTAAGACACCTAACCCCGACTTTCTCAATGTGACCATTCATTCACTCCCACAGTTTAATTTCGCAAGCGCTCCCGGGAGGGCCTCCCGGAATTAGCGGCGTGTTTATTTTTAATTATTAACGAGATTGAATAACAGTATCTGTGTCACAGATGGTCTCCTCCCTGTGTGACACCGCGTTCATTCTCGGCTGCAAAACAATCTCCTTTTGGACGCCCCCCCCCCCGACTTAGAACCGCAGGCGCCTGGGGGGCCTTCGACCTCGGGGCCGCTGGACGCCAGGGCCGCATCCACAGGGTGCTCTGACGTCACAGCAGCTGGGGCCTTCGAGTTTTTGATTTATTTTATTTGTTTTTGTTTTTGTTTTTTCCCCAAAAGGGCGATGTGTAACTTAAGGGAGTGAGCAGCAAATTTTACATAAAAGAAGGGAGCCATACGCGACGGTGAGAACCGTGTCCAGGAAAGTGGTTCAAACCCCAGCTCTCCCACTAGCTCGCTGTGTGGCCTTGGACAAGTCACGGAACCTCTCTGAGCCTCCGTGTCCTCCTTCGTAAAATGAGCAACAACGCCCGCCTTCAGGGCTGCCAGGAGGCTCCGGGGACGGACGGGGATGAGTAGACGTGCTGGGTCACTGAGCGCTGAGCCTGGGCCATGGGAAGGCCTGGTGGCTCCCGGGCCTCCCGGCTGGACGGGGTCTAGTTCATTGGCTCTGATGCCCAGAGCCCAATCCAACACACAGCTTCCCAGCGCACTGCCCAGCTCCATTCAACAGCATTTACGGAGCGTGTGTGCACGTGGGCGCTCCCACACAACATACACACACGGACGCACATACATGCACACATGGATGCACACAGAGATGCACATGTGTGTGCACACACAGACACACATGCACACACAGAGACGCACACACACTTTCATCATAAAGACTGAAAGGAGAACAGCAAAGCCACACACTAACGTTCAGTTTCACACACCCGAGCCCGCCTGCCGAGCTGGAACCGGAGCCACTGCTTCGGCGCTTGGCTCCCGCTGGGCACGGTCTCGGAGCCGCCCCTGTGCCACGTGCCCGGGTGGGGCGGGGGGCGGGGCGGGCCCCAGAAAGGCTGCTGTTTCCGGGCTGACCTGGTTGGTGCGGACCTGACAGTAACTCTGCCCCGATCGTCCGTTACTGTCAGCGCTGGCGGAGCTCACAGCATCGGCGGCTCCGCGAGACGCGTGCGCTGTGTTCTGCATCCTGAAAACTGGGGCAGAGTCCCACACGGACATTTCGGAACATCATCGTTTTACCCTCCCCCATTTCACATCCCCCATAACTGCTACTGCATCCAACTCCAGGTCCCCAAAGAGGTCACACACACACACACACACACACACCCCAACAAGAAAACCCGTGCTAATCTCTGACAGAGAACTAGAAAGCATTAGCTGGAGTTTTTGGTGAATCCGCACCTGAGGATATTTCCCCGTTGATTTTTAGAGCGAGTGGAAGGGAGGGGGAGAGACAGAGAGAGAGAAACATCGATGTGAGAGAGACACATTGATTGGTTGCCTCCTGCATGCGCCCCGACCAGGGCTGGGGATCGAGCCTGCAACCGAGGTACATACCCTTGACCGGAATCAAACCCTTCAGTCGGGGGGCTGATGCTCCAACCACTAAGCCAAACCAGCCAGGGCATTTGTTTTTGTTCGTTTGTTTTGTTTTTAATATATTTGTATTGATTTCAGAGAGGAAGAGAGAGAGGGAGAGAATCATTGATCAGCTGCCTCCTGCACACCCCCTACAGGGGATCAAGCCCACAACCCAGGCATGTGTCCTGACCGCAAACCCAACCATATCCTCCTGGTTCATAGGTCAACGCTCAACCACTGAGCCACACCAGCCAGACAGTTCTAGGGGTTTTTTTTTTTATAGATTACATGAGATTTTCTGTGATTTTCATATCATCTGTCTGTATCAGCAAATACGGAGATACAGACAGTTTTATTTCTTCCTTTCTGGTGACTTTTACCTCTTTTCTTCCTGTATCACACTGGCTAGAATTCCAGCACTATCCTATCTAATAATAGACAAACATGGTAATTGACTGTACCTTTGCTACACCTCCCATTGGCTAATCAGTGAGATATGCAAATTAACCACCAACAAAGATGGCGGTTAATTTGCATATGTAGGTGCGAAGACTGAAGGTGGCTCCGGCCGGAGCAGCAAAGGCTTGAAGGCGGCTCCGGCCTGGGTCCCGGGTGCCGGAGGAAAACCGGTGCCGGCAGCCAGGGGAAGCGAAGAAAGGCCTATTGCACGAATCTTTTTGTGCAACAGGCCTCTATTTTTGAATAATAGGGGGAGAGCGGACATCCTCGACTCACCCCTGACCTCAGGGGAAAGCCTCCAAGTTCTCCACATTAAGTAGGACGTTAGTCGAAGGCCTTTGA
>NW_005875161.1:0-7328 GCF_000147115.1 Myotis lucifugus
CTTTTTTTACTACACTCTTCCACATCCTTAATATCTGATATTTCCAAACCTCCTCCTTTCTTCTCTCTAGACATTTCTGGTTTCTGGGCTCACTGTTCATGCCTGTGGCAACTGTCCTTATTATGACCATTATTTTAGCAGCCCTGACACCCTAATTGAGTTCCTTGTCCCCTAGGTTTTCCTCATCTTCTATTTTGCTACCAGATTATTCTTCCATAAACCAGAAATTTTCATTGCTTTTCTTTCTGTATTTCACACTTACAATGAATGCAAAGCTTTCCTTAATAGAACTCCCCTATCTATATATATTATTTCTCTTGACTTCCTACCACAGATTTTAATCCCAGATAGTGTACCTCAGTATCACCAGGCATTTAAACTTTCATCTGCAGGCCCATGGTCATGATGCTCCATTTTCTTTAATAACCCTTTTTTTACACCTGATCCTAAGGATCAGTCAAGTTTCTACTCTTCCATTCCAGAGTTCCAATGTCTGCCGATTTGTTCCTTTCACATATTTCTTTATCACTTAAAGTTGGTGGCTGATCATCTTAGTATTTGGTTATCTTATTACTTCACTTATTCATATTTTTATATTACTGTCCTCATTACTAGTAGCTTTAAAGGAGAGTATAAATTTCACATATATTCCTTCCTGTCTCCATAATAATTACTCTTTAAATTATTTTCAAAAGAATGAAATGTTCACTTGTCAAAATAGCCTAATGGAAGACAAAAGCAAATGAATAAATGACATAATCCATAATTATTTTCAAGACTATACTTTTCTCGTTTTACAAGTATTTTTTTCTCTTTAGAAACACTGTGTGCTTACTTAGATAACTATAATTTTATTTTCCTGCAATACTAAAGAATTTAATTACAGATGCAATGTATTAACCAGTTGCCCTAAAAGTAGTGCACAGTGTTGTCTCTGCTTAATCAAGGAACATTCTTCATCTGCTGAGTATATTTAACATGTTTTTTACTTTAAAAAATAACAGAACAAGTTTACAGTATGGGATTATGTGCTTAAAAAGGTTGAATTACGACAGAAAAGAGCTGGAAAGAAGACGAGAAGCAAGCCAACATGAAATAAAAGGTAATATACTTTCTTTCATATCAGATGCCTTTTGGGGGGAAGGTGGTTAGCTTTCACTTTTATTAACCTAAAATGCTGTGTGTTTTACAATGATCATTAAGTAACCTAAGTGTTTGGCTAGAATTGTGTCATCATTATTTCTTTTTTATTACTTTTCTGATTAAAATACAGGAAAGAATATCATCTCTTTGCAAGGCAAATATCTCATTTGATAAATATCTCAAATGATCTTTTAAATTGAAATTTATTCCTCTGAACTTATTAATTATACATTCTGTTTTTCTAAAGGTGCCTCCATATAGATATTTTTGTTAAACTTTTAATAGAACATTCTCATTATGATTCAGAGAAATATGGTATATAATGTATTTCTTGTAGTGAATCTCTGGTTTCTGTCATTTGAATTTAAGGGATACCACTTTCTAGTTTCCTTTCTGAAGTATATTTTCCTAGTAGATTTATAAGCTCGTCCCACCCATGAATTATCATATAAAGATAGATGTAAAGAAGAAGAATCCCCATTAGTCTCCATCAATATGTATTAGTATATGCCAGTGCGGTTAGAGTGTAGCTCTGAGAAAAAATAAACTTCCATAATTCACTAAGATTAAACACAGACACTTCCTATGATAAGTAGCTGTGAGTGAGATTATAAATAGCCCCTATTTCCTGTAACTGATGTGATGACATTTACAGGAATAACTCTTGACTGTGACTAGGAGACCTCTGTTATTATCTGAAGTGTTAATTAACCTTGACCTTAATAAACAGCTTTCAAAAGTGAAGAGACCATGTGAATATCAAGAATGTACTAACATTTAATTTGTTGCTAAGGAACAGTCAGCTCTGATCTCTGGCCATTTATTGTTTAGGTCCAGGGGATCTCTAAAAAGATTTAAAGTCAGGACATAAATTTTGCTTAGGAACAGATTTATATAAAGGGATTTTATTTACAAAATGGAAGAAAAGGTATATTGCTGTTCTGAAGAAGAAAAGTTTGAATTAGTGCCTATTTGTCTTCACCCTATAAATAAATGGCTTATTTTATGTACTTGATGACTCTTAACTACAGTTGTGGCAATGGAATTTTTGACTAAACATATTGATGTAGGTGTTCCAGGGGTCCCAGGACCCAAAGGTCCATTACCCATTGTGGATGCTTGGTTTCCCGCAGGAAAGAATTCAAAGGCTAGCCAGTGTGGAGTTCAAAGGGAAAGAGAGCTTATTAGTGAAGCAGTGAGATAGACAGAAGGCTACTTCACAGACAGAACAACCTTTCCCCTGCCCCCAGTGGGATTTAGTTCATTCATTGTGGCTCATTTAATCGAGGGGTAGGGCATTCAATGAGGGGGAGGAATATTCAGAAATTTTCTGGGAAAGGGTGGAGACTTCTTGGAAGAGCATGGTTGGCAATTCTGTGTCTTTATATGGGGTCTCTGCTTCCTATCGCTGTAGTATGTCTTTCAATATGTTAATTGTATTGCAAAATGAGCAAATAATGAGGCTAGGTGTTACCACAAGGTGGAATTAATCACCTGTGTTGGATTGAGCTAGCCTCTTGCTGGTTCTAAGCCATAAATCTGTTGGGGGGGGGTGTCTTACTATCTCTGAGATAATCCTGGTAGCCCTTATGAGTTACAGCCATTTCACCACATACCCTATCTCAATATATTTGCAGAAAAAAAATGGTGACTGTTTAATATTTCTTAGACTACCAAAATATAAACCCAGCTCTAAAAAAGAACAAACACTTCCTATTCAGAAATCCATTTAGTAGAAAGAAAACTGGACAGTTTTGCTGTTTTCTTGAGAAAACTATTATCCCGTGAGTTTTTAAAAATGTTGCATTTAGTGAAAACAACTAACCATTGCTGTCAGCTGTACATACCTGGCCAACTTTTGAAGTGCAAGTGTGCTGTAATCAAGAGTTAGAACTAATCAGTTGCTATCAACAGTAGCAGATTAATATAACCAAAGTATAATGCTAACCAACTTACATCCTATTTGCTGGCCAAAGGTCAGTGGTCATAGCCAGTCCTTGCAGCTGATTGGCCTGGGAATAAATCCCTCCCATTGACTTGCCAACAGCAATCAAGGCTTAACTACAAGAGGAGAGTGAACACAGCCTTCATGGGGAATGCACCTCAAGTACCCAGCTGGGGTGATCTGGGAGGTAGTGCCACTGGACTGTGCAGGACACCTACTACATTAGGTCACTCTACCAAGCCTGAGATACATTGCATCTCTACCTAATACATAGAAACAAACACAGGGAAACTATGAAAATGAGGAGACAAAGAAACACACCCCAAATGAAAGAACAGAATAAAACTCTAGAAAAAGTAGTAAGTAAAATGGGGACAAGCAATCTATTAGATGCAGAGCTCAAAACACTGCTTATTAGGATGCTCAATGAACTTAGTAAGAACCTGAACATCATAAAAAAGGACCAGTCATAAATGAAGCATACACTAACTAAAATGAAAAATAATGTATTAGGAATCAACAGTAGAGTAGATGAAGCCAAGAATCAAATCCACAATTTGAAATATAAGGAAGCAAAAAACACCCAATCAGAATAGAAAAGAAAAAAAAAAGATTCCAAAAATAAAGACAGTGAAAGGAGCCTTTGGGATAACTTCAAGGCTACCAACATTCGCATCATAGGAGTGACTGAAGAATAAGAGAGACAGCAAGAAATTGAAAATAGATTTGAAGAAATAAGGATTGAAAAACTTCCCTAACTTGGTGAAGGAAATAGACATACAAGTCTAGCAAGCACAGTGAGTCCCAAACAAGATGAACACAAAGAGGCCCACACCAAGACACATAATTAAAATGCAAGTGGTTGAAGACAAAGCAAGAAGCCTAAAAGCAGCAAGAGAAAAACAGTTAATTACCTACAAGGAATTTGTCGGCTGATTTTTCAACAGAAACTTTTCAGGCCAGAAAGGATTGGCAAGACATATTCAGTGAGCCCTGGCTGGTTTGGCTCAGTGGATAGAGCGTCGTCCTGTGGACTGGGGGATCCCGGGTTCAATTCCGGTCAAGGGCATGTACCTTGGTTGTGGGTGCAGCCCTGATGGAAGGTGTGTAGGAGGCAGCTGATCGATGTTTCTCTCTCATCAATGTTTCTAACTCTCTATCCCTCTCCCTTCCTCTCTGTAAAAAATCAATAAAATATATTTTAAAAAAATTCAGTGATGAAAAGCAAGGACCTACAACCAAAAATTACTCTACCCAACAGAGCTATCATTTAGAATTGAAGGACAGATAAAGAGCTTCCCAGAGGAGAAACCAAGATGGTGGTATAAGGTATACACTTGTACGTGCTGCCTCCCAAAACCACACCAAAACTACAACTAAAAGATAAAATGGCTATCATCCAGAACCACGGGAAAGCTGGCTGAGTGGAAGTTCTACAACTAGAAGGAACAAAAAAAGTGCATTGAAACTGGGTAGGAAGTGCAGAGGCACCAAGAGCGGAGGTACGGAGGTGGGCAAAATGGGCTGGCAAATAGGTACACTGTTTTTTTTTTCAATTGGAAGAGAGATACAAGCTCCCGACTGCTCTGAACTCCAGTTTCTGGCAAGACTCTGGGGACCCAGACTCCTATAGGGAGAAACTGGACTATCTGGCATCAGGTAGGAAAGCAAGGGTGGCTTTCTCACAGAGGTGCTCGCAGGGATCATTGTTACTGTGTGGGGGTGTGGGACACAAAGACAGGGAGATGGCTGACTGGCAGCCATCGCTGTTTGCTCCACCCTGGCGATTCCCTGAGACCCTGCCCCACCCAATTTACAACCCCACCCAATCTGTGCACAGCAGCTTATGCATATGAATGGCCTGTCCTTTCACAGCCTAACCTAACAAACTGCAGCTGGGTCAGAGAGCTCCAAAACTTTCAAACCCCAAACAAAGAGAAGAAATCTGCAGATCTTGAGGCAGCTCCTGTTGGGTGGCCTCAGGCAGTGGCTGACTTTGCACCTCCTTGGAGATCCAGGAGCCAGTGTGCCCAGTGGTCATATACCAGATTTCAACTCCTCACATCCATAAGTGACACACTCAAGAGGCAGACTCAGTGAGCACCAAAGCCCCACTGAAGCAAGTCCTGCCCCATAAGGGTGTCTCCAACACAGCAGTTCTTCCACTATAGACACAGTGGATCCTCACAGCCAATTGGCCTGGAGGTCATTTCCTCCCAGTGATACCAACAGCAATCAAGGTTTAACTACAACAAGACTGTGCACACAGCCCACAAAGGGATGCACAAAGGGTGTCCACCTCAGGTGATTGGGGAGGCTGAGCCACTGGGCCCTACAGAACACCTACCACACAAAGCCACTCTATCAATATAGGGAAGCAGCGAAAATGTGGAGACAAAGAAAAATGTCACAAATGAAAGAAATGGAGGAAAGCAAACTACTGGATATAGAGTTCAAAACCACAGTTATAAGGTTACTCAAGAACCTTCTAAAAACCTCCGAGGAACTTAGTGAGACCTCCGAGGAACTTAGTGAGACCTTCAAGGATCTTAATGAGAATGCAAAAAAATTGGAAAAGGACCAGTCAGAAATTAAGTATACACTGTCTGAAATAAAGAATAATATACAGAAATTCAACAGTAGACTAAAAGATCCCAAGAATCAAATCAAAGATTTGAAATATGAGAAAGCAAAAAACACCCATCCAGAAAAGCAAAAAGAAAAAAGAATCCAAAAATATGAAGATAGTGTAAGGAGCCTCTGGGACAACTTCCAAGGTTCAATTCTGGTCAAGGGAACATGCCTGGGTTGCAGGCTCGATCCCTAGTAGGGGGTGTGCAGGAGGCAGCCGTTCAGTGATTCTCTCTCATCATTGACGTTTCTGTCTCTCTTCCTCTCCCTTTCTCTCTGAAATCAATAAAAAAATATTTTTAAAAAAGACCCATCACTTGAAAACATGTGGCCTGAGACCTACATGAAAAGAAAAAAAAGAATGAATGCTATAAAACAGACGATTAGAGACAATTGAACATAGGAATATAGTACAGGTATAATTGGAATCCCAGAAAGAGAGATAAGAGAGAATGAGGAAGATGAAATATTTGAAGATAATGGTGGAGATTTTGGGGAAAAAATACTGAAAGCAAACCACAGATTCACAATACCCTATGCATGTCAAACAAGTAACAAAGGAAAGGGGGTGAGGAGGGAATATATCTAGATACATTGTAGTAAAACTGCTGAATATCATGACCCCCCCCCAAATAAAAAAATAATAAAAATAAAAAACACCTTTGAATCTGCCAGAGAAAACTCCACATTACTTTCAAAGGAGCAGCATGAAGTGTCTGACTCCACAACTAAAATAACACCAGAGAAAAATGGAATGACATCCTTAAAATTTTTCTTAAAGCTAACCTCTTATCTAAAAGCTTATAACTGTATGCCCATCAATATTAAAGGCAAAATTAATACAAGTTCAGACAAATAAAATCTGAGAGATTACACTACCAGAAAATCCAAAGAGAAAATAAATATTAGAATGAGTTATTAAGGCAAAAAGAAACTAACCCTACAGAACATTTTTAAATACAGAAAGTATAAGGAGAGTGAAAGGAATGTATGGAAAATTTTAATAATGATAATAAAAGCAATAAATAGTAATGTCTGTGGGATTTGAATTTCACATAGAAATAATATATATTATAGCAACTATAATGCAAAAGACAAGAAGGGAATACATGGAATTAAATTAAAGTTCTTTGCATTATCTAGGAGTGATAAAAGTACTGATTTTCAGTAGATTATAAATCAAAGATGCATATTACAGGCTTTAAAAGCTAATGGAGTGGTAGAATAAAATAATTTTTAAATGACATAGTTTGTTAAAAGGCAAGGAAGGAGAGAAAAGGAACAAAAGACAGGTAAGACAAATTGAAATATAGTAGCTTTAAACTCAAATATCTGAACAATAGTATGAAGTGAAAGGGAATTAACTAATCTGATTAAAGAGACCATTGAAAAATTAAAACAATTATATGCTCTTTCCAACCATAAATATAAGGTCATAGAAAAGTCGGAAGTAGAGGCAATAAGCAAGCGCTAAGTAAAGTTGCTGTGGTTTTTGTAATATCAGAAGATAATTTAAGGCAGGAAGCATTACTAAATATAAAATGGGTATTTTATAATAAAAGGGAAGATGTGGCAAATTTGTATGCATGTGATATATAGACTTAAAATA
>NW_005875161.1:8662-14370 GCF_000147115.1 Myotis lucifugus
AGTAAATACATGCAACCTAAGGGGTCCAGCCAGGTGCATTAGGGAGTGGATAAAGAAATCAGCATAAATGCTGACTTGGCCAGATGACTGTGGCCCATTTCAGCCAGTAGTTTTGTTTATTATGCAAAATATTGCAGCCTAAAATGATGCACCTCTTTTCCTAGATGTGTTGGTGTGGAGTAATGATCGAGTTATCCGCTGGATCCAAGCAATTGGCCTTCGAGAATATGCAAATAACATCCTTGAGAGTGGAGTGCACGGCTCACTGATAGCCCTGGATGAGAACTTTGACTACAGCAGCTTAGCTTTGTTACTGCAAATTCCAACCCAGAACACCCAGGCAAGCCCTCTGAGCGGCAGTGCCCTCATTTACATCATAACAAGCTGAACTTTAGGGGGGAACGTTGGCGGGGTATTAATGATTCCTAAGGAGATTTAGCTCAAATATGTCACTGGGGCTTCCATTTCAAGTTACTGAATTTCTATCCAAAACAAAATCATCCAATTAAGCTGGAAGTCATTTGGAGGTTATGTGGTCCAACCTCGCACCAGAATGCCAGGTTCCCCAAAACAGTGTCCCGGAGAGATGGCCTCGGCCCCTGCCTCTCTGAGAGGCAGTCATTTCTATTTACATATCTGAATTATGCAGACACTTAGCATTGGGGATGCCATGGATTCCCAAATCTGGATAATTATTTAAATCACCGGAGTCCCTTAAAATTTTAAAATAAAACCTGCAACCTGTATCACAGGCCTAATAAGTCGGGTATCAAGAGATAAGTCACAAGAATTTTACTTATCTAAAAGTTTTCCCAATGGTAATCATTGACCAGGTTTGAGAACTTCCTGCCTAGACTTGTCCAAAATTCCACAGTCTAACTTCACTTTTTATTTTGTTTTTATGTATTTCAAGGTTTATAGAAAAGTTTCCATTACAATAGAGTAGCAAAGTGAGGACATTTGTATGAGGCTATTTCTCTACTGTTCATAGATGAAAGCAAGTTGCCCTACCTTTTATTTATAGGTTAAATTTACAATGGCTTGTGGACATGGAGGAATAAAAACCTTAAGACTCCATACATGAGACAGGGTTTGGAATACTTTCTCAGATAAATATAATCTCTATTTTTTTTAATGCAATGTGACGTCAGTGTTGGTGACTGTTATTTGATGTCAACAGGCCAGGCAGATTCTTGAAAGGGAATACAATAACCTCCTGGCTCTGGGAACCGAGCGGCGACTGGATGAAGTAAGTCCTTATCTCTCATTCAAAAGGATCTTGTGAGTACAAGCAAAATGGCTTTCAAGGCATAGTACCCCAAAATTAATCAGATGCTTGCTCCATGGATAGGATCTAGAATTTCCCCCAGTATTGTTCCTAAATATTACATTTTATTACTCATTTTATTTTTGAAAGAACTTCATGAATTCATAAATGTTATCATATCAACAGTCAGAAACACTAAGATGTAATTCAAAACAAGACTGTTTTTCATGAGCTGTGAATGCAAAATAACATTAAGTGACAGTTTTTAAAAAATTGTAAGTAATGATAACACCAGTCCTAATAAGTTTAGCTTTTAATAAGAAATGTGCTTATTTCTTAAATATCAGTATATCTTCACAGGAAATTTTAGGATATTAAAATGAAGAGAACATCTTTGAATAAGTGGGGAACTTTTCATAATTTTAGGTAGCAATATTGAGTCTTCCTTAAAAACATAATAACATTTTACCAGTTGTAGGATTTGAGTGTAAGAATCCCTATACATCATATATGCATGTTTAAACGATTTGAAAAATAATAAACATCTAAGTAGCCTCCTGAGATGGAAGAAATACAAGGGACCTGGCAGGGTAGCTCAGTTGGTTAGAGTGTCATCCCGAAATGTCAAGGTGGCAGGTTTGATCCCTGGTCAGGGCACATACAATAAACCAATAAATTCATAAATAAGTGGGACAACAAGTTTATGTTTCTCTCTCTCTCTCTCTCTCTCTCTCTCTCTCTCTCTCTCAAATCAATACATTAAAAAGAAAGTGGGTTTTTTTTTTTAAATAAACATAAAAGAAAGAAATACAAACGACATTAGCAGACTCTGCTTGATAGTCACTGTGAACTTTAATAGCCCTGAGTTTTACACTGTCTCTTAGGAAGCAGTGAGGAAACGTGAGCTTGAAGAGATGCATACTTGTGTGTCACAAAATGCAGCTCTTTCTTGGCTACAAAGAAAAGCTGATTAAAATAGTTTTGTGAATGAACGCAGAAAACTCTAGTGATGCAATAATTCCACATCCAAATGGACAGGACAGATGACCTTGTTATTATAAAACGCAAACTGCCTTTGTGGAGGAGGTTGTAGGCCAGTAAACTCTACAGCCCTGACCTCAGCTAACTCCCTATAAATTCATACTCCTGTCCAATCAGGATAATGAGTAATATTTTTTTAAAACCAGTTAATATTTAACTGATGTTAGTTGGATAAGTAGGTTGATAATCTTTTAAATCCTTATTATTAATTGCTGAATCAAAGATAGTGTGCATATACCAGTACACACTTTTAAATACAACATTCTTCTTGCTTAAAAGTTGCAAAAACATTGTAATAAAAAGCACTGAGGGCCTGTCACGTTGCTGCATTCTAAAATGCAGACTGACCTGAGGGAGCTGTCTGGTAGGGACATAGCCTGGGTGATTGATAGAGCTGCTTCCTGAAAGTAACAAGAGGAGAGTTCTGAATAGAATGTGATTATCTGTCTTTAAATCATACAGCTTCTTCTTATTATTGTTAAAGATACAGCAAATGATGTTATCATTCAAACCTTTTATTATTTTCTGTCCTAGCTTTTTGTTTGTTGCTTTTTGTTTTTTTGTGGGGTTTTTTTGTTTTGTTTTTTTGTTGTTGTTTTTTAGTATAAACAAATGAACTAAACAGCTTGCCCACAACCAGAGTGGACTTGTTTCTGGGGTTGATCACATTCAGATTCAACTCAAATAATTTGAGAACTCATGTGCTTCCACAGACTCTGACTTCAATTGAGAGGATATATTTTAAACTCATCTCATAGATTTTTCCCCATGATGTTGCTGCTTTATTGTTCCCATTAACTTTCTGCAGTAACACTGTGTGGAAAGAGCAGAAGTCAAGAATCATGATATCATGATTTAAATTCTTAAATGTATGGCTTATTTTTGAGCCCTTCACTCATCTATATATATAAAAGCCTAATATGCAAAGTGTCCCCTTGGGAGTTCCACTGACCAGGAGTTCGATTGCTCGCTATGATATGCATTGACCATCAGGGGGCAGTGCAGAATGAAGGAAGGCCCTGGCTGGCAGGCGGCAGCCACTAGGGACCCTACCCTGCACAAATTTCCTGCATGGGCCTCTAATACATTATAAGAGTTGTTATTCCTACAATGGAAAATAGTGTTATGTAGAACTGAAGGATATCTGAGTTGATGCAACAACTTCTCCAAGACTCAAGAAGTCAGAGAAGCCACAACTGTGAAACGTTGCTTCTTTTCTGCATTAGTGAACATTTGGAGATCTAGGTCAACGTAAAACCAAACAGAGGAGGAGATGCAGACATTTCTCAAACTGTAAAATGTCTACCAAATCTAAAGAAAATTTAGATATTGATAATAAGAATTCTGAGAGCAGTGGATATATATCATTACAGTGACCTTGTGTGTCACTTAACTAAATTCGCAATCTATGATGAAGAATCCCTTATAGTGTTACTTATTTATAACAGTGATAATTTGAGCTGAATGTCAATCATTCCTTATGTTAAAATGAAGTCACCTGAGTGACTTAGTGGGTCAACCATGCATACTTAGCTACAACTTCAAGGAATAGACAGTCCTTCCCTAGATGAGAAACTTAGTAATATGAGAAGATAAGATCTATGTGGGATGACTAATATTTTCCTTAGAATTAGATACAAAAATGATATTAATTAAATGTTAAATTACATATTGGTGCTAATCAATGTAGAGAAAAGAATTGTTCTGTGTCGGTACTTTATGTATGCACAGAGAGGGGGGAAAAAGTATCATCCATATATAACAGAATCAGCAACTAGAATTACATTTATAAAACAGCAACCAGAGTTACATTATGCTTTTAGTGGCATCTAAAGGGAACACGCATTTATTAAAATGATGTTGCCCAGGCTGCACAGGTTTTTCAACAAATAAAAAGATAATTCTGTATCAGCTAAAATCTAACAGGTGACAAATTGAGTTTCTTACTTAGAATATGGGTTATAGTATCCGACATGAGCCAGGCTGTATCAAATATAGATTCCTATAACATATATATCTTGTACATATAGAAACAACATTTATAAAATAGATATTCAAATATATGAGCCAACACTTATTCCACTAAGTATATTGTACCATAAAACCAGTTTGCATAAAGTGCAACAAAGTATAATTTTTGGAGAAATGTTGGGATTTTATTTTAGGTTTTCAAAGATGTTTCCTTTTATAGATGACAAACCTTAGATTTGAAATCATATGAAAACTTTACAAAAACATTAGTTTCAAACTTCCTGCATTTTCATTTTGTAATCAAAATAAAGCATAACATTATATATGTACTAGAGGCCTGGTGCATGAAATTCATGCACTCAGGGGAGGAGGTCCCTCAGCCCAGCCTGCGCCCTCTCGCAATCCAGGAGCCCTAAGCCATCAGTTGGACATCCTTAGCGCTGCCACGGAGGTGGAAGAGGCTCCTGCCACTGGCACTGCACTCGCCAGCATGACCTGGCTTCTGGCTGAGCAGTGCTCCCCCTGTGGGAGCGCACTTACCACCAGGGGGCAGCTCCTGTGTTGAGCATCTGCCCCCTGGTGGTCAGTGCACATTATAGCGACTGGTTGACCGATCTACTGTCTGCCCCCTGGTGGTCAGTGTATGTCATAATGAGCTGTTGAGTGGCCTTAGCATATCATTAGCATATTACACTTTGATTGGTTAAACAGACGACCAGACACTTAGCATATTAGGCTTTTATTATATAGGATACTTGATGGGCTGAATGTAAATAATCAATGTTTCACGTTTTAACTCTGTACTGGCAGAGCGATGACAAGAATTTCAGGCGTGGGTCAACCTGGAGAAGGCAGTTTCCTCCCCGTGAAGTACATGGAATCAGCATGATGCCTGGGTCCTCAGAAACATTACCAGCCGGATTCAGGTTAACCACAACATCTGGGCAGTCAAGGAAAATGGCGACGGATGGTACAGATGTTTTGCATTTCTGCTTATAAAGTGAAAAGCTCGTTTAGCAAATGCTAGTATCATTCTCTGACCTTGCATAGCTTTTCGGAATTGTTTTCTTGAGTTGGTTTGCTCTGCTTGAAGTTTGCTTTGCTTTCATCAGACCAGACTCTTTTGCAAACTGCTAATGCATGAACTCATGGCACTTTATTTACATTTAAACAATGATTTATAATATCCTAAAAGAAAAATGTTCACACCTAGAAAGATTAATAAGCATCAGCGTGATTTGTGTTTCTTTTCTATTCCTAAATTAAATAATTTGTTTAATTAGAGGTAGTAAATGGAAATTAACTCCACTGTCATCCACATATTTGAATATTTCAAGTTTTATATGTCACCTTAGGAACTCAGACTCATCAGATACTCTCACCTTTGACCGAGGTAGAAGGCCGTAAATAAACAAGCACAACCATGAGA
>NW_005875162.1:0-13023 GCF_000147115.1 Myotis lucifugus
CATTAACTTGCCAGACACTGAATAACTGCACAAATTAATAAGCATAATGCAAATAAACCTCTGAAAGCAAAATATTTCCTGTTGCACACACCAAACAAGTCAGTCCAAGACTAATGACTTGGCAATTGGATGCTAAAATATTCGATGCTGGTATTAATGGAGAGAAATAGTGAGCCTGCGCATAGGTGCATAAGGGAAATGAATGCAACACAATTACAGTAATCAGTTATTAGCAAACATTGTAGTTCGTTATTAATAATTATTTATAACAGGATATTGTAAAAATTAAGTTACAAAATTTTTTAAAAAATATATTTTATTGATTTTTTGCAGAGAGGAAGGGAGAGGGATAGAGAGTTAGAAACATCGATGAGAGAGAAACATCGATCAGCTGCCTCCTGCACACCCCCTACTGGGGATGTGCCCGCAACCAAGGTACATGCCCTTTACTGGAATTGAACCCTGGACCCTTCAGTCCGCAGGTCAACGCTCTATTCACTGAGCCAAACCAGCTAGGGCTAAGTTACAAAATTGTTATTAAAATGTTTCTTACATACCGTTATATTGGCTGGGCCGCAAAAATATTTGTTGTGGGCTGCATGTGGTCTGTGGGCCGCGAGTTTAACATGCCTAGGTTAGAATGAACATAGAGTGAAATGGAATTGGTAAGAAAATATATACTTGATATATTTTGAAAGTAGAAAAAGCATGACCAGCTGATGGATTTGATATTAGTGGGTTAGGGAACCACATGAGCAGCTACAAGGATGGAATTGCTGTTAACTTAGGTGGGTCAGAATGCAGATTAAGTAGTTTTGAGGGAAAAGTCAGGATCTGTTTTCACACATCTTAAATTAGAGATATCTATGAAAACACAACTTGCCATGTGAGTAGGCAGCTGATAAATTTGAAATTGTCATCTTATACATGGCATTTGGATGATGATATGCAAGAGGATGTGATATTTTGAATTTTTGACTCTAAAAATGTTCATATAAAGGGGAGAGTAATAATTATATTTTTAGGTAAAGTTGTTACATGGATTCCAATACACTGGCACAGTTCACCTTAACAAACATTTTACCGCACTTATAATGTTCAAGACACTATGATGTCCTCAGAGTGCACAAGATAATAAAAGCAGCCCCCCCCAAGAGGATACACATACCAGAAATAGGTACATGAAAAGATACTCAGCATCATGAAAACCATATGAGATAGTACTACTTCTCCACAGAAATGGCTAAGATTATAGGACCTTTATTTGTCCAAGAACACAGAAGAAACAAAACAAATGTCCATTACAAATAAGTTGAAAAATAAGTTGTTTTATGGCCATGCAATGGAGTGCTATTCAGAAACAAAAATACATGGAACACCATGGTTGAATCTCAAAATAATTATGTTGTGTGAAAGAAGCCAGACAAAAAAGAACATATATCATATGATTTCATTTATATAAAATCCTAGAAAATGCAAAATAATCTATAGTATCAGAAGGGATCAGTGGTTGCCTAAGAATAGGGTTGGTGTTTGGGAATGAGAGAGGGAGATTACAAAAACGCACACTAAAATTTTGGGGGTGGTAGATATGTTCATGATGGTGATTGTGGTGATGGTTTCTTGGGTATATGTATATCCATGTGTGTCAAAACCATCAATTTGCACACTTAAGATATGTACAGTTATTTATGTAAATTATACCTCAATAAAGATGTTGGATTTTTTTTAACTCTGCTATTGGGGCCTAATATTCTAAAATATAAAAGAAAAAATATAAAAACAACTTGCCCTGAAGAATCTTATATTCTAATGAAATCTATTGGTTGAAATAGTATCATTTTTGTGTTTATTTTATACTTTATTTTTTAAAGTTTTTATTGAATTTATTGGGTTTACACTGGTCAATAAAATTATACAGGTTTCAAGTGTACATATTTATGATACATGATCTGTGCATATTGAATTGTGTGCTCACCATCCAAAGTCTAGTGTCTTTTCGTCATCATCTATCTCCTATTTACCCTCTTCCAGCTGCCCCCACCCCTCCCAGTAGCCCTCCCCTCTGACAACTGTAAGAGTGCTTTCTACATCTATGAATATTTTCTATTTTTTCTTGATGTTGTTCATTAGATTTCCTATGAAAGTGAAATCATATGGTATTTGTATTTCTCTGATTCGCTTATTTTAATTAGCATAATACCCGCTAGGTCTATCCATGCTGTCATAAAATGTAATATTTATTCAAAATTTTAGGTTAGAATTTTGTATCTCAATTTCAGTCACTTCTCCAGTTTACATAACTAGAATGTAGCATAGGAAGTACTAAAACCCACATACACTGACTCAAAATTGTGCTCATTCTATTTAACCCAGTGATCCAAGTTCAGGGGTGACTGCACACTTTATTGTTTCTCTCCATATTTATAGACAAGAATACAACATTCAAAAGGACATATAGAAAATGTTGCATCATGATTACCTATGTAAGGATGAGCCATAATGCGTTATTATGTATATAACCTTGACCTCTCATTCAAATAGCTTTATATAGATTTTCTATTTTATATGACCAAAAAAATCAGCTTACTATGTTTACGAAAAATAGTGATGTTTTCAAAATATGACAATATTATTACCTCCTCTCCAATGTCCCAAACTAGATGTATGAGTTCACAGCTACACTTTCCTTTATTACTGAATAAGTTTATGTGAAATGATTGGAAAGTCAAAAGGAAAGCTAAGAAGAAACTTCTGTACTATTTCTATCCCAGTACTAGTCTTCCTACCAGCTCCCTGGGGTCATCACAATATGATGATACATTAGATATTTTCCCTAAATTAAGTCTTCAGAGAACATTTCTTTACATTTATGATGGATGGTTTCCTTCAAAATTGATAGCAGTCTGCAGGGAAATATAACTTCAATTTCTGGTTTTATTATTCTTACACTTTTAATCAGGTTAGCACATATCCCAGTAGAGATGAACATTAAATTTTTCTTCACTAACACTCAGTAAATCATATAATTATTCAAGAAAATATAAGGGTGTCCTTAAAAAAAGGTACAGTTGGCAGATCCAGTCCTTCCTATCTATTTCTTGGCTTATATAACAGAAATGCTACCGTTGATGTTAATTGGATCATTTTTTTTTTCCCCAAGCATGGCAGTTCTAAAAAATTTAACATAAAGTTTTCATCTTTTTTTACAGTTAAAATTTTCAGAAAAATAATCAGTTTTCTGCGATTCACAGTCCCTATTTAGAAAGGAGAGAGCTTAAAAAAAATGCATACAATTAAATTATGTAAACATTAACATAAATATTTTATATTTAAGAAGTTATCTATGGTGTGATAAACATTTAATTTATTGCTCAATAAATTAAAGCTTAAACAATAAATGTTTTCCGATGTAAAAATTATGATAAATTTAACAATTTCACATTATACATAGTTTAAATTGGTATATTTTATCTTGATCGTTAAAAAATATGTTACTAAACTCATATCTCGCCCTGGCCTGTTTGCCTCAGTGGTTGGAGCCTCGGCACAAGGACTGAAGGGTCTTGGGTTTGAGTCTGGTCAAGGGCATGTAACTCGGTTGCTGGCTCCATCCCTGGCACTGGTCAGGGCGCATACGGTAGGCAACCAATCGATGTGTCTCTCTCACATCGACATTTCTCCCTCTCTGTCTCTCCCCCTACCTTCCACTCTCTCAAAAAAAAATCAATGGAAAAATATCCTCAGGTGAGGATTAACCAAAAAATTAAAAAATAAAACTCATATCTCTGAAAAATTAAAGGTTAGACATTTAGAAACCTCTTGACAATTTCAGTTACTTCCTCAGGGTCATGTGGCATAGGCAATATTAACATTTCTTTCATAGTTATAAAGTTACGATTTGATTAGAAACCTAGAGAAGTCACTTAAGAAATTTATTTTTAGAGAACTAAATCTTCATGTCCACGTTTATTTTATTAAAATAGCATATTTTTTAAAAGTATGGATGTGGACACAAAATTCTCCAGAAATATAAATTAGAAATTTAATTTTGATTAAAATAAATGTCCCTTTAAAAGTGATCATAGAGAAACCAAGATGGTGGCATAGGTAAACACTGGCGATTGCTGCTTCACACAGCCATTTCAAAAATACAACTAAAAGACATAACGGACATCATCCAGAACCACAGGAAGGCTGGCTAAGTGGAATTTCTACAACTAGAAGGAAAGAGAAAAGCATACCGAGACTCAGAGGAGGTGCGGTGCTGAAGTAAATACAAAGGTGCGGAGGTGCATGCGGAGAGGGCTGGCGGCTGAGGACACGATTGTCTTTTTCAATCGGGAGGGAGTCTCAAGCTCTGAGCTCCAGTTCCGGGCGAGTCTTTGGGGACCCAGACTCATACGGGAGAAACGGGACTGTCTGGCATCGGTCAGAACTCGAGGGCAGCTTTCTTTCGGAGGCACTCACGGCAATTGCCAGGACCTCTGAAGGCAGGACTGAGAGCAGCCATACTGCTTGCTCGGCCCACCCTGTTGATCCCCTCGGACCCCGCCCCACCCAAGCCCTGCACGGAGGCTTTTGCATATGAAAGGCCAGGCCCTTTGTAATCTGAAAATAACTTAACAAACTGCAGCTTCCCCAAGGCCCCAGGGCAACTTGCATTGCTTTACAACTGGCTTCTGCTGGGTAGCCTCAGGCAAAGGCTAGATTAGCAGCACCTCCTTAGATCCAAGAGCCAGTGTACCCAGTGGTCAGAGTGGGACCATCCAATTACAACTACTCAGATCTATAAGGGACACACTCAGGGGGCAGACTCAGTGAGCACCAAAGCCCCACTGAAGCAAGTCTTGCCCCATAAGGGTGTCTTTAGCACAGAAGTTCTCCCACTGTAGACACAGCTGATTCTCACAGCCAATTGGCCTGGAGGTCAAATCCTCCCAGCTTTACATACAACAATTAAAGCTTAACTACAACAAGACTGTGCAAAAAGCCCACAAGGGGGTGCACCAAAAGTGTCTACCTCAGGTAATTGGGACACTTAGCACAGAAAGCCACTCTATCGACACAGTGAAGCATAAAAAATGCCCAGACAAAGAAACAGGACACAAATGACAGAAATGGAGGAAAGCAAACTGCTGGATATAGAGTTCAAAACCACACTTTTAAGGTCTTTCAAGAACTGTCTAGAAGCTGCCGATAAATTTAGTAAGACCCTCGAAAAGACTGGTGAGACCGCCGATAAATGTAGTGAGATCCTCAAGAAATCTAGTGAGACCCTCGATGTTGTGATAAAGGACCAACTAGAAATTAAGCATACACTGACTGAAATAAAGAATATTATACAGACTCCCAACAGCAGACCAGAGGATCGCAAGAATCAAGTCAACAATTTGAAATACGAAGAAGCAAAAAACACCCAACCGGAAAAGTAAAATGAAAAAAGAATCCAAAAATACGAAGATAGTGTAAGGAGCCTCTGGGACAGCTTCAAGCTTACCAACATCCGAATTATAGGGGTGCCAGAAGAAGAGAGAGAGCAAGATATTGAAAACCTATTTGAAGAAATAATGACAGAAAACTTCCCCTACCTGGTGAAAGAAATAGACTTACAAATCCAGGAAGCGCAGAGAACCCCAAACAAAAGGAATCCAAAGAGGACCACACCAAGACACATCATAATTAAAATACCAAGAGCAAAAGACAAAGAGAGAATCCTAAAAGCAGCAAGAGAAAGAAAGTCAGTTACCTACAAGGGAGTACCCATAAGACTGTCAGCGGATTTCTCAACAGAAACTTTGCAGGCCAGAAGGGAGTGGCAAGAAATATTCAAAGTGATGAATACCAAGAACCTACAACCAAGACTACTTTATCCAGCAAAGCTATCATTCAGAATTGAAGGTCAGATAAAGAGCTTCACAGATAAGAAAAAGCTAAAGGAGTTCATCACCACCAAACCAGTATTATATGAAATGCTGAAAGGTATCCTTTAAGAAGAGGAAGAAGTAGAAAAAGGTAAAGATACAAATTATGAACAACAAATACACATCTATCAACAAGTGAATCTAAAAATGAAGTGAATAAATAATCTGATGAACAGTATGAACTGGTGATTGTAATAGAATCAGGGACATAGAAAGGGAATGGACTGACTATTCTTGGGGGGGATAAGGGTGTGGGGGGTGCGGGAAGAGATTGGACAATAATCGTGCACCTATGGATGAGGACAGTGGGTGGGGAGTGAGGGCGGAGGGTGGGGTTGGAACTGGGTGGAGGGGAGTTATGGTGGGAAAAAAGAGGAACCAATGTAATAATCTGAACAATAAAGATTTAGTTTTAAAAAAAGAAAAGATAATAAAAAAAGAATTAAAAAATAAAAAATAAATAAATAAATTCCCCAATTTCCACATAAAAAAAAAGTGATCATATTTTGATGTTATAATGACTGGATATATACAATATTCCAAAGGAAATGATGCATATGACCCGAAGCTTGGAGGCATGGAGAAGACTGACATACCTTGATGTTTAGTTGGGGGGACGAAAAGAGATAAACCAAAGAACTTATATACTTATATGCATAGCCCATGGATATCAGCAATAGGGTAGTGAAGACCTGTGTGTGTTGTGGGGGGGGGGGTAGATAGAGGCTGGGAGGAGGGAGATAAAAAGGGGGGAATGGGAGATATCTGTAATACTATCAACAATAAAAACATATTTAAACATTTTTAAAAATAAAGGAAAGGATACACAGAAGAAAATACTATATCATATGCTCAGAAGCTATTGTGGAATTCTAAATTAGGTAATATTACTTCCAAGAAGTTCATAATGCCCTGTGCATAATGAATTCCTTCATCATCAGTATTTTTTAAATTTAACTACAGTATTTATCCAAAGTCATTGATTTAAACTAAATTCTTGGTTTTCATTTGGAGATTCCTATGTCATTTTAGGTGTAATCTGAACACTTTTTTATATAAATGTTTCCTTTTTTCCCCCAGTACTAATACTTTGCCCTTAAGTAAGTAGTACATCATAAATTATATATATTTTGTAAATCTTGAGATAAATAAGTTTATCAGACTCATACTGGAGAGTAATTTTTAAGAAATAGCTTGTAGTGGAATCTTTTAGGCTGATATCAAAGAGGAGAGAGGCAATGGAAAGAAAAATGGTACACTGAAATGTCTGTAGGTACAGAAATCATGTTTTATCTATGCTAATTTATGTCCATTTCAGAGTGACCATACATTCAGATGATCACTTATGGATATGGCTTTTTATTACACTTTTTCAAAAACAGTCTTAACTCAAGTATTACAACATTAATAGTGATATTTCAATTTTCGTTGTCAAGGAAAGGGGGGTCCAGGTCATTGCTATATTATAAAAGGAAATGCAGGAGTAGATAGATATTTTTTTGAAATTGCAATGAGATATATCCTCTCTATTTGTATGCAATTATACAAGTTGTATGTTGCACAAAACCAGGGAGTGCCATCTATGGCATTACACAGTTAATAATCCATGAGGTAATATATCATGGCTCTGTTAAAGTACCTGGCAAACAAGTATACACATTACTATTCTTCAGTGATAACTCATTCTATTAGCACAGATTTTATAGCCAGGCCAATTATTCTCCCCCTTTTTATGTCATCAGTATGTTCTGAGGGTTTTTGTTTGTTTTTTGCTTAAATATTCCCATTATTATAGCAAAAAGGGAATATGGCACTCCTTCCTCCTTTTCCTTCTTATAGCACCAAAGGTGGGAAAAGGTGGAGGAGAGAACAAAATAAAAGAAGCATAGAATAATTCGTGCAGATGTAGGACTGAGATCCTGTGTGATTACACCTGTTGGTTGACCTCGGCTCCTGGAGGCAGTCATCTGTAGCTTTCCATTGCCCTCCTCAAACTCAGCTGTGAAGAAACTCTCACTTCAAGCCCTTCTCACATTTTAATGATCTCTGATTACTCTTTCTGACACCAGTTAGAGAAAACTCTCTCCTCCTGAAGTACTCAGGTGATTAGGTATGGCTCACCTATATAATATATGTCTCCTGAGTCATATCGCATAACGTAATTGGGAGATTAGGGTGGGAAATCTTGAGTGATCTTAGAATCTTAGAAATTTAGAATCTTACTTGTCCAATGGAATATTAACATTAAAAAGTAAATACCCTTTACTTTTTTTTCCTGAAAGTGAATTTTGTTTATTTTCTTTTTTTTAAATTTATCTTTATTGTTGAAAGTATTACAGATGCCCCTGTTTTGCCCCCATTGACACCTTAACTTTTAAAAATTATTTGCTATAAAATAGTACAAGTAAAAGAAGCACAAGTTTTTTAAGAATATATACTTGATAGATTTCTTTTAAACTTAAATAGGTGAAATTATTTAAAGTATGAACCCTGATGAAGGAATCTAAATTAATAGCAAGGATAAGTTCGATTTAGTGAATTGGCAGGGATGGTAGTTAAACATGAACAGACTGTGTGAACATTTGGTAGTAGGAAAATGTGAAGAGTTACAAAACAAGCATTTGTTGATAAACAATATAAGTGTGGGAAATAGAATTGCTTAGAATGTGATGTGGATGGTTAGATTTAGTGAGGGCTGAAATATACTGGGTTTTGTTTAAGTATTTTCTTAAAGTAGTAGAAAGACATCCTATATAATAAAGAGCTAATATGCTAATTAGACCGAACAGCAGAACGACAGTCTGGACGACCTTCCAGACAAACCAGGGCTGTGAGGGCCGAGCCCCCGTGCATGACCGAATTTCGTGCATCAGGCCTCTAGTTAGAGAATAATTATGCAATGGTCAGCTTTTCTGACCATCTTAGCTTCCCAGTTCAAGTCAAAATTTTACCAAGAAATTTTCTAAACTCACAAAAATTTTCATGCAAAATTTTATTAAAAAAGCAAAAATAATTTTCAGAAATATAACTTTTAACTCCCCAAAACCTCAACTACTAATCACCTACTGTTGACTGGAGGACTACGGATAACATAAACAGTTGATTAACACATATTTTGTATCTTATAGGCATTATATACTGTATTCTTATAATAAAGTAAGCTAAAGAATAGAAAAATTTTATAAGAAACTCATAAAAGAAAAATATATATTTACAGTAGTGTACATATTTATTTAAAAAAATCTGTGTATACATGGACCCATGCACTTTAAACCTGTGTTGTTAGTAGGTCAACTATAAACTATCTTTTGGTTATCAGTGTGATAATCTTATAGCTTTTGATTTCTATTTATCCATCTCTTTTTTAGAACTAGTATATAACACTAGTAGGTATAATTATCTTCTATATGTAGAAAGAAAATCAAATAAAATATAATCTTAAACTGAATATAGAGTGTTTTAGGTTAACTTTGAAAAAAAATCTGACAACAAAGTACTGGAAACAATGAAACTTTTATAAAATGTTTATATTGGTAAATAAATATTGTTCTTGAAACAAAGACATCACCAGACAGGCAAATCATGCTACTTATATTCTTCACCAACTATTGTTATCATCACAACTTTATTTCAAGGTGATTTTGTACTAAATAGAGAAAAGATTTATGTCACTGTTAAATACCTTAGTGTCCCTCACCTAACCCAGCATAACGAATAGACATTGTTCTTAAAGTTAACATTTACTTTAACATTGTTCTTAAAGTTAACATTTATGTCATGATTCATGTTACCAAGCAAAGAAATCACAAACAATGTGACTTCTACTTTGACAGAACATTAATCGAGAGATAAAACTATATTAAAGAGAAATTCCAGTTGGGCCGACATATAAGAGTATAAGCTATTTTCCATCACACAATCACTTTATAATCCATTTTATATAAAACAATGGACTATGGGAAGTGTATACTTCTCAAATCACAAAGTAATATGCAGATCCAAAAGGAAGATAAATTACTTATAAAATATGCTAAGTCATCTTGGGCTTTTTTTTAAGAATGACATTATAGAATAAGACTAACCAAAGTAGCTGTCATTACACAACTAAATTGTTTCATGTAGGACCAAGAGTGAGGATGGTTTTCTTCTTTCACTTAAATGAATAATATTTTTAAAAATAAAAGTTTGTTGATAGGTTATTCTTTTTAAAATTTTTTATATTTTTTATTTATTTTAGAGAGAGAGAGGAAGAGAGAAGGATAGAAAAATAGAAATATCCATGAAAGACATCGATTGGCTGCCTCCTGCACACCCCCTACTGGGGATTGAGCCTACAACCTGGGCTTGTGCCCTGACAACTTGGTTCCTGGGTTGATGCTCAACCACTGAGCACACCGGCTGGGCCCTAATGATAAATTACTTTAAAACCTTTGCATTATTACTACTAAAATCAGTATCACATTTAGCAATGTATTCTTATTTTAATGTTGTGAGTTTGAATGCTTTATAAAAATAATACACATATATGCCATGGCCAGAGTGGCTTGGTTGGTTGGGTGTCATCCTGTGCATCAAAGGGTTGCTGGTTTAAATTCCCTTCAGGGCACATACCCAGGTTGCAGGCTACATCCCTCGTAAGGAGGGTGTAGGAGGCAGCCAATAGATGTGTTACTCTCAAATAGAGGTGTTATTCTTCCTCTCCCTTCCTCTCTCTCTAAAACTCAATAAAAATATTAAACAAAAATAATTTAGTAATAATAATAATAAACATATCAATAACATACATAGCATATACTGAATTATTATATTCTCCTTAAATTCATATGTTGAAATCCTAATCCTCAATATTATGGTATTCTGAGGTGAGGCCTTTGGAGAGTTGATTAGGTCATGAAGTAGAGCCCTTATAAATGGGAGTAATACTCTTGAAAAGGAGACCCTACAGAGCCCCTTCACCTCTACTGCCATGTGAGGATACAACAGAAAGAGAGCAGTCTGGAATCAGTAGGTTGTTCTTGCCAGACACCAAATCTGCTAGCACCTTTATCTTAGATTCCCTAGTCTTTAGAATGTTAGACATAAATTTCTGTTGCTTGTAAGCTACCCAAGTGGTATTCAGCTATTGCCCAATGTACTTAGACAATCTATTTTTTTTTCTGTCTAAAAGCAGAATAAATATCAGTGAATACTTTAAAGATCAAAATTTTGGTTAACTCAAGTTTCCCATTTTTTGTTAAACCTGTAATAAATAAAAAGACTGGGGGAGAGTAAAGCATGGTTGTTTTGAAAAAAACAAAACCCCACATGATTTAGACTTCTGTTGGCAAATAACTATTTTTGCAATTTTGTTGGAGAAAACATAATGTTATCTTCCTCCTAGTATCTGTACCTTCTGGAAATGGTACTCTAACTCTCTTTCTCACCCCCACATATCCACATGTTTTCCTGGTTGTAATGTCAGTCCCATATTTTTACATGACCCCTTCTTCCAGCTATAGTGATGGCATATGGATAAACCACAGTCATTGAACTAGCCACTCAGAATATTTCCTCAGAATACTTCAACAGGAATTGGGAAAAAACAACTGACGTATGAAACCTCTAAGTTGACAATACTTTGGACTCCATCTGTTCTCAGAAAAGATAATGAAATAAACATGCTAAACATAAATAAAAACAAAGGAAGGAAAAAGAGAGAGATTTATTCAAGTCTTTATTTATAATTGACCCAGAAGCCCAAATTTACTTTTGCTATTCTTTAAGATTGTTTGTTCCACAAGTCCTTCAATATAACAGCTTTTTTCTATTAAGTTTTTATTTTTTTCTAGTTTATGTTGCAATAAAAAGAATCCTAATTTGGACAAAACTTCCCTTTCTTCAATGATATTACATAATGTGGAGTGAGTGTGTGTGTGTGTGTGTGTGTGTGTGTGTGTGTGTGTTGTGTGTGTGTGTGTGTTATATTTTATGTCCACACACCTGCATTTTCTTCTTGTCCTATCACTTTAACATTACTGGCATAATTATTGACATTAATTCACTCATTCACTCACTCAATAAATACTTTTTAATACCTACTGACTGACAAGCACAAGTAAAAAGAAAGTTAGATGTTAAGTGTTAAGAATAAACTCACACAGAAACAGAATATACATTTAGTGATTGAAAATGAGAAAATTGTATAGTCTCTCTGAGGAGGGGGCATCTGAGCTAGGACAAGGAGATCAGGAAGAAGAACAATTCAAGAGGAGAAATGGTACAAAAGCTCTAAAAGTGAAACAGACCTGCTGAGTTATCAACACAGAGAGAAGACTCTTGGCTGGGTGTGGTGAACAAAGCAGATAGAAACAGAAAATGAAATTGGGGAAAGGCCTTTACCAATTGGGAGTCACGGAGGGGCTTTAGCCGCATTATGACATGATGTGAGGTACATTTTTGAAATATTACACTGGTTACTTGAGTTGAATTTGTAGGAGGAAAGGAGTAGGATGAGGAAAATCAATGAAGAAGCTATTGTAGTAGTCTTGATGAGAAGTAAGGATGATTTGGTATAGTTTGGTATCAAGGGAGAAAAAGAGACATGGATAGATTTGGGACATATTGAAAAGACTCTATTTTCTTGTTATGATTTCACCCACTTCATCCCAAGCAGCATTTCAGGAGGAAAGCAGGATTCTCCACATCAAACAGACACTATACCACTGAGCAGATTTTAAAGCAAGTCTTTAGAACTCCCTGTGCACCCAGACTTAATAAAGAATGTGATATATTTTTGGCAGAGTATGTGGGCTTAGATTTAGGTACATTAGTAGTTACCCCACAAAGAAGGCCATAATAGAAATGTTTATCTATCTTCTCTTAAAAACCCTTTATAAGAATTATAATATCCATCGCATATTAAAAGATGGATATTATGGAAAAGAAAAGTGCTTAAAAACAGATTGCAAATGTTAAGTATATGTGAACTATTTATTTTCTTTTGGATCTCTTTAGTACACATATGCAAATAAAGGCAAAATAAGCAACAGATGATTTAAATGAGGGATTTTCTGGGTGGAGACTTTCATTTGCACTCAGGGATGAGTGACAGGAAAGGGTT
>NW_005875163.1:0-13023 GCF_000147115.1 Myotis lucifugus
CTAAATGGTCCCAGCTCAGACCATAATTTGGGGCCCGTCACTAACCCACAGACTTTCCCCGAGGCTGGGCACCATGTTTGAAGAGAGGCACAGAGAAACAGAAATGAACAGAGTGGGGACACATCCCAGAGTCCATGTCAGCTGAGAAGCAGCTAAGAGACCGGGGAGGTTTTGCCTGGAGAAGAGAACACAGGGGTGGCTGAGGGAGGAAGGGGGCGGGGAATATTGATTTAATATTCACTGTGTGTCAGGCACTGTACAAGGGTCTGAAAATAGAGCGACATTCTGGTCCTCCTGGAGAATATGCTAAATTATAAATATAATGGCTTACATTTTTCTTTTTTTAATCCTCACCTGAGGATATATTCATTGATTTTTAGAGAGAAAGGAAGGGAGAGAGAGAGAGAGAGAGAAACATCAATGTGACAGAGAAACATTGATTAGTTGCCTCCTGTATGCACCCCGATGGGGAATCAAACCCACAACCTAGGCATGTGCCCTGATTGGGAATCGAACCTACAACCTTTTGGTGTATAGGACAACACTCACCCAACTGAGCCACCTGACCAGGGCTGGTTTACATTTTTTTGAGGGCTTATCTTGGTTAGATACTGACCTGCAAGCCTCATATAAATGATCACATTGAATCCCCCCAAACCCTCTATGAGGCAGCTATTATTATTATCGTGCTCATTTGGCTGGTAAAGAAACAGGCACAAGAGGTAGAGATCTTGCTGGAGGCGTTAAGGTCAGTGACAACTGGTACCTGACCCGGGGCTTCCAGGCTGCAGCTCCTGGTGCTTAACCATGAGGCTTATTGCCCTTCTCCAGTCTAAGACGGCTGCCACAGTGTGTGAAATACTGGCATGCATGGGTTTGGATTGATGGCAGCAGCCCCATTTCCCTGTGTATCTCATAGTGCCCATGCCAGAGCAAACTGTGGCCTTGAACCATTGCCCGGCCTCTGCCTGCAGGCTACAGGCACTGAGGCAGATTGCACAGTGGGAGAAAATAAAATAGGAAAAGAAATACTTGCAAATATATTATTCCCTTTGATCCTCTTAGCAGTTCTTCGAAGGACCTGTGATGGCCACCATGAGCGATGAAGGCATTTCCCCAGCAGGCTAGTGTCCCCGAGCCTGTCCTGGCGCCCTCCACAGGACCCAGGGTACAGTGTCTCCTTTGTGCTGTGTCTTAACAGTTCCCCCACAGTGAACATGTATTCTTTTATAACCACTAAAACAGTATCAAAGTACAGAACGTGGCCTTTTCTTCTCTGTATGTTCTGTAGTTAGCTCTCAGCTGTGAGTGTGGCCTGTATTTCGGAGGTGGCCTGCGGGACACTGTGCTCTTTCATTTTCTTCATTTACAGTTTCCTGCCTGTGAGTTATGTGCTGTGGGGAACTGGGCAGCAAAGCTACCAGAGGCATCAAGAACCACGCCAGCATTCCCCGCCAGGAGGCGCTCACGGACGCCTTTCCACCCGTGCGCCAGGTGGGCGGTGGGACTCTCAGAGCAGGCGCGGGATTTTTCTTCTCATGACCCACTAACCTTAGGGTAGGCTGCTCTATCTTGAAAACAACAGCAACTTGACCCAATCACTCGCTTTTTTCTTTTTTCCCCTGCAGTTTGGTAATTATCTTGTAATGTTGCCAGTGGGAGGGACAAGATCCTGCGGCTTATAGAACTGGGGGAGGTGAGAGCCGTTTGGATGAATTCTCTTCATTTTACAAGGAAAGAAGCAAAGGCTAACCGAGGAACTGGAGGAGACGTGACTCGCTCTCTGGTGAGGAATGTCACCTCCGGTTCTAGTTCTGCTACCTACATACCTCTCAGCTCTCCTAGTCCGACTCCTTTTAAGAGAGAAGAAAACAGAAAGGTGCATGATTTGTCCAAGGCCAACAAGTGAAGGTACAGATGGACCAGAGGCCAGGTCTTCTAGCTCCCAGTCCCCGCAGCTGGGTGCGGACGGAATAAACCGGTTACCTGAAGCATATGATCCTCACAGAGCAAACACACAAAGCAGCCATGCATACAGGACAAAGAGTGAGCGGGTCAGAAACAGAGACAAGAGAGACAGGAAGAGGAGAGAGAGAAATATTTTTCTAAAAGTAGGTACAGAATTCCCTCAGGGAGAGAGCACCTGCTGTGGGAAAATGAGCTCCCCAGGAGAGCTGAGTATCTGTTGCTACCAGAGAATTGAGATGAACCGTCTGAATAACAGAGAAAGAAAATTCTGGAGCTCCGAGGGGAGTGTCTAACTTTAGGTTTCTCCAAAAGCCAACCCAAGACCAGGGCGTGGGTGCAGGTAGTGTGTCTGGGAGGTGATCATAGGAAGCACCATGAAGCCAGTTAGACCAGAGATCTGTCTCCTCTTCCACAGCAGGAGGCGATGCTGCCTTGTTTTATTTTTCCCTGGGAAGATCTGAGGTTGAAGTTCTACTCTGAGAAAAGGCTTTGTCACTCACTCTAGCTGCTACTCTGGCCTCTCTATAGATGAGATAACCTGTAGGTGGTTTTCCCATCTATAAAATGGGGGTGATAAAGCCTGCTCTGCCTAATTCACAGGGTCTTGGGGGAGACAGTCAGCTGAGATAATGACTGTAAACACCTTGTATAAATGGTAGAGCATGTCATTCATCCACTATCAAGTGATTATGAGCGTTTATGTCTGTGTTGGTTCCTGAGAATTTAAGAATGAGATATAGTTCCTACCCATGCGGGACTTTCAGTTTGATGTGGATATTGACAACTAAGAACATAATTGAGTTACTATGACTCATCCTATGAATTACTGTGACTCACCCTAATATAGTAATTATAGATTACCATGCTATGAGAACACAAAAGACTTGGTGGTGCCCACACATACCCAGCAGGAGAGTGGCACATTTATCCGGTCCCCAAGCCTTTACAGAATCCCCGATCAGTACATATCTCTACTGGTTGAGGCGTGTGCCTCCTTGGCTCTCACGTCACTGTTTGTTCTCTCTGTCCCCTGTTGCTTGACGTGTCTGTTTTTGGCATAACCTCCTTTCCAGGCCACAGGGACAGACCTGTTCTACTGTCCTTTCTTGGGCAAACATCCCATAAAGGGAATGGGGCCAGTCTCCCAGGAAGTACAGGCTGTTCCTGTGTGCACACAGCCTCAGGGACCAGGTGTCTGCCAAGCCTAACATGCAGCCTTGCGTATCTAGTGTTTCTGAGGTCATGACATGCCAAGAGAAAGGAGCCCAGAGATCCTAATTCTCCATCTCTCCACTTGCAATGCAAAACCCCTTTCTAACTGCCAGGTATATATAAAGAGCTGTGCGCTAGCCCAACCCAGTGGCCAACACCACCTCCTACCAGATGGCAGGAAGCAAACCTGCAGGAGGTTAGAGGAACTGCTTCTTTAAGAACCTTTGAGCTTACAGGAAAGACCAGATTGGTGGTAACAGGTGGTGAGGCTAGTCCCAGGAGTGCCCAGAAGAGATGAGGTCCTTGAGAAGCATTTATTTATCCAGCCCTGGTCACTTCTGTGTGCTCCTGTATCTACTCTATTCATCTTTCCCGCTGTGCCATTGGTTTTATTGTAGAAGCTCTCTTAACTGACCTTCATGTTACTGCCTTGCCAAGAAAACTTGAACTCACTATTTCCTCTGTAAATGTTCTGATTGGTACCTGTGGGAGGTGGGTCCTTGCAACCAAGAGACCACTTTCTGGTTTGCATGTAGATTTTCCCTTCCCACTAATTGAGTTACTAGTTTTTAGTTATTGTTTACTGAGTCAGTTCTATTTGTCTCTAAATTGTTTATTCCCATTGTAGCTGTTATTGTTATTATATGATTTAATAAGATATTATATAAATTGATGAAATTCATTTCCATGAAAGCTGAGTTATATTTTTTGAAAGCTTCAATAAAAGTGAATAGTTAATACAAATTGCTGTCAAAGGTGTAGGAGAAAGAACTGGACATGGTGTGATAGATATTGTACATCACTTTTGCTCACATCCCACTGGCCAGAACTTGGTCACATGGCCATGCCTACCACCATGCAAGCTGGGAAATGTAGTCTTTATTCTAGGAGGCCACATGCCCAGCTAAAATTTGGGTTTTCTTACTTCGAGATTGGGGGAAGGGGTATTGGGGACAATGGTCAATTTCTGCCATAGTATGTAAAAGCATTTTTTCCCCCTAAGATTCTTTGATTCAACCATTTAAAAAAAATTAACTGACAGATTCTTGGAGCAGATAGCTTCAGATAAGAAGACTCTTACCGTATAACTTACCTTCCTGGGACTCTCTTCTGCCTAAGTGCTATTGAACCTTTGTTCATTCAGTGGTTTTTTATGCATTCATTTATTTAGTCCACAGATGCTTATTGCTGTGCAAGGCACCAGGCTCTGAGGAAATGGTGACAGGCAAGGAAGACAGGCCCTGCCTCCTGTGGTTCACAGCCTAGTCGGGATCCTGCATAGGTGGTGTGACAGGGGTCCTGTCACGTATATAGAGTCCTGATGGAGCACACAGGAGAGGACGAGGGTTAGAGAAAACTTCCGGGAGGTGAATTTTGAGAAGGTCAGTAGGTATGAGGAGGCACTGAGATGAAGGTGTGTCATAGGTGTGACCATGCTGCTCTGGACACTCACTTGGAAGTTAGTGCCCACTGTCCCCTCGTGCTCTCCCTGTCCCCCCCCCCCCCAGGTACATTTTGCTTTTTCCCCTACCAACACATCCTCCTCTTGAATAGGCAAGCTCTCCTAATGCTCATGCCTTTTCCTTTCCTCTTGCCTTACCTTTTCCTTCTGCTTAGAGTGCCCTCCTCATCTTGTCATTCTGACAATCTTCTGCTCATCCTGCCTCACTCTCGGTGTTCCCCTGACTCTGCCCACAAGGGCTCACCCTCTCTTGCATTTGGGCCTTTCCAGCACTTTACAGGCTCTTCTAGGACCTGTCTGTCGCCCTAAGCACAATGCAAGCACAAGGAAGGCCGTTACTGTGCTTCAGTTCTGTCCAACACGCGCACGTCTAGCTCAGTGCTTAGTCTTCAGTGAGGGCTCAACAATGTTCGAGGAGGATGTGGGATTTTGGAGGAGTGGAGTGAGCCCTGGACTAGTAGGTCTCAGAAGACTTGGCATGGCTCCACTTTTTCATATAGTGCAGGATGGTGGGCAACTCACTTCCTCGGTTTAGAGCTCAGTTCCCTATCTATACAATGAGAAGATTGCATTTAATAATTGCTATGATTATTTTACAAAACCATAATTCAAAATGCTCACCACTCCTACGGCCACCTTCCTAGGGCACAAGTTGCTGGGCTTTGAATCATGCGACTTTGCAACCTTGATCATAGCTAAAGCTTAGATGTGAGGGAGTTGGTGGCTTCTGTGTGTTAGGGAAGAGGAGCCATGGGTGAGGAACTATGCTAACCACACCCTTTCTGTTGAAGAATTTGAATGCAGGCTACAATAGGTGTCAGTCAGGGACAGGCACAGGCACAGGCACAGAGATGTCAGTGACAGAAGCCATGAGGCCGGCAGAGGAGAGAGTGGAGAGTGAGAATTTGCCAGGAGGAATGGAAACAGATTCCGAGAGAAGTGAGGGGGTGCTGTGGGGTCATTAGAGCAGCTGTGGTGCCGGGAATGCCTGTGGCTGAGATGGTTCCTTCTGCTTCCTTACTTCCCACACGGCAGTTTAGGTCATGTGTGAGCTCTTTGCAATGTATTTAACAAAAACTTACTGTTCTAAGCATTTTATAATCCCTAGAATATAGGCACTGTCATTACCCCACTCTATAGAGGAGGAACAGAGAGGATAAATGCCCTTGCCAAGTACATACTAGTAAATAGCAGAGTCAGGATTCAAACCCAGCCTGCCTGGGTCAGAGCCCAGGCACTTCGCCCTTTTACCATGACTAGAGCCCCGGTGCACGGATTCGTGCACCAGTGGGGTCCCTCTGCCTGGCCTGCGGGGATTGGGCCGAAACCGGCTCTCCAACATCCCCCGAGGGTCCCGGATTGCAAGAGGGCGGTTCTCAGGTGACGCACCCTGGAATTGGGCTCCCTCCTCTCTGGTTCCGGGTGCATCACCTGAGAACCAAAGCTGCCAAGTCACTGCAGCTCGGTAGCTCCTGCGTTGGGCATCTGCCCCCTGGTGGTCATTGCACGTCATAGCTACCAGTCTGACGATTGGTCAGACAGTCGCTTAGGTTTTTATATATATGAAAGATGCTTCTTTACAGGTAGCAAGCAATTTTGAGTACCTACCTATATACTAAACCCCGTGCTAGGTACTTTACTATTCCGTTTACTCCTATATGTATTATCTCAGGTTTGTTGTAATTCTTGCAACAACCCTGTGAAGCAGATGTCTATATGCTTATCCTATGGATGGAAAATAGATGCTCGAAAATGTTAAATGTTTTGTCCAAGGTCAAACAGCTGGCCATTGGTAGGGCCAACCATGCCTGCCTGGGATGGTAAAGAAAACTCTCAGCGATTTCCTCCTGAATGATGGAGGCAGCTGAGCCCCCAATCTTGGAATCTGCCATTCACAGTGACAACTTGTACACTATCTGTCATTTCAGGAGCTGTGAAATATGAGACAGAGCCTAAAGATGTTAAGAATTCACAGGCATTTCTAGAGGCTGCAACTGAAGTGGGGTTTGGGGGAGGGGAAGAGACAACGCAAAGAATGTAGGTTGCAATGAGCTACTTTTTTCTCTCCCATCTTTTCTGCCTTCTGCTTAATTGCTTGATAAAGATAAATAAAGCTGGGGGAAATTACAGTTGGCAGCCTTCAATAGGGTTTGAATTTGTGGTTCTTCACTGCTTATTTTTTGTTTATAGTAGATTTGTTAACTGAGATTTTCATCTTTTATACTTGTATTCTTTTCTGGATTGAATAAGAAAATGATATGCAAGTGATACCCTAGCCCTAGGCAAACTAGCAGATGCATGAAAATATATGCATAAAAATATGCAAATTGGAAATGAATCTCGGGGCTAACTAGCCTTATTGTCTGAAACCATTTTCTTAACCTGTCTGGGCCTTTGGTGTATCCTTCCTAAATTGGGAGATAAGGAATCCAGCCCAAAGCAACATGGTTGCTGGAAAGATCCAGTAAGATAAAAATACCTCCTTGATTTTATTTATGCTGTTACGTTAGGATTTACCTCTAAGTCCTCTCACTGGCTCAGTTTTGTCCCCATTTTATGTATAAAGGAATAAACTTAGAGATATTAGGTGGTTGGGCTATCACCACCCAGCTAGCAGTAACTCAACACCCAGGGACAAGGGGTTAAAATTATTACAAAGCAATACTACACACAGAGGAAGTCATGATACCGGACACAACGGGTCTGAGGCCTCCTGTCACTGCTTGAGCCAAGTTAATCATATATGAGCATCTATTCCAACAATGCTGGCAGTATGGGGAGAGCAGTGGGTCACCCTGGAAATCCTGCTCTGACTCCCCTCACCGGTTGGCTGATCGCATACTGGCAAGAGAGAAGATAACTGCATGCAGCCGGGAGCTGCAAGGGTCACAGGGAAAGGCAGGGAGGGTCTGCAGTCCGGCCTCCAGGAGCTCGAAGTCTGATAACAAAGTGGCTAATCTCCTGTGATGTTACCACAGCTCAGCCTGTTCCTGACCCTTCAGAATGGTCAGCGTTCCTGAGGCAAACTCCCAGAGAGGGTCAGGGTCTGGGCATAGCCACCAAATCAAAGCGTGTCCTGTTCTGTCCTTGGTCTGTTCTCAAAATGGACCCATCGAGGTATCTCATCTTTCTACAGCCTCGTTTCATCCTCCAGTTTCCTAGGGTCTCTAAGAAAAGCTCTTAGTCAGGTGAATAATTATTAAACAACTGTGACTCTATTCTTATTACATGCCCTTCCCCCGTCAGTCACATTTCTTAATTATTTTACTCTCATTTGGTTTTTCTGGTATAAAACTAATACAAGTTATTGTTTTAAATTAAAATTCCTTAGACATACAAATCTAAGAAAGTATCTTTTAGTCATCACCTGAGGATATTTTTTTTCATTGCTTTTAGATAGAGTGGGAAGGAGGGAGAGAGAGAGAGAAACGTCTACGTGAGAGAGACATATTGAATTGATTGGTTGCCTCCTGCACGAGCCCTGAGTGGGGCTGGGGAGCAACTGGAAACCCAGGTACGTGCCCTTGATGGCGAATCAAATCTGTGACTTTTCAGTGCACGTGCCTACGCCCTAACCACTTAGCAACACTGGCCAGGACCTAAGAAAGTATCTTTTAATCTCACCACTCAGAGGTAAATACTGCTAGCAGTTTGCTGTATATTTTTCCAGATCTTTTTTTCTATAGCATCATCGCTATTAGCAAGTGACATCCTGATCGCCTGTAATAGTTGCAAAGGGCTTTCACAAAAATGATCTCAAGGCGCGTGTATCTATCATAATTTCCTTTTCCTGTGATTGCAGGGAGGTTGTGCCTGCGCCTTGGAGGATACTAAAGAGCCAGTGAATGAGATCTGTATCTGCCTGAGGTCTTAAGAGCAAGCATTTCAACTAACTGACTGTTCCCTGCTGCCTGGGAAGTTGGCTGCCCTCCCTTTACTGATGAGCTGTTTGACAGCTCAGTGGTTGTTGTGACATTTCATAGATACAGCCTGAGCTGCTCCAGATAGAAGGAAGTCGGCATCCACCGACCTCTGAACAGCGAGGATCCACAGGTTTATAATAGGTTAATTTGCAAGTATTGGAATGTCTTGAATTGAGCTAAGAAATGGAATATCCTAAAAAAATATGTGAGGTGGAGTCCCCGTTGGCACTAGCAGGGACCTCAGAAATCACCTGGTCTGGCCTATATGTTTTATTTTTCAGTGAAGAAAACGGAGCTCCAAAGCTAGGAAGAGATTTAACCTGTATACGTAGTTCAGTTTGGTTGGAGAAATGTTTTCTGAGCTCCGAGTATGTTTCGCCCTCCTGTTATTCTTACGAGATGTTTGGGTTAGATATGTTTCCAGCCTTCAAAGAATTGACAGCCCGCTCTTCATTGTCCAATTTAACAGTGGTTCTCAACCTTCCTACTGCCGAGACCCTTTAATACAGTTCCTCATGTTGTGGTGACCCCCAACCATAAAATTATTTTCGTTGCTACTTCATAACTGTAATTTTGCTACTGTTATGAATCATAATGTAAATATCTGATATGCAGGATGTATTTTCAGGGGTCGAGACCCACAGGTTGAGAACCGCTGGTCCAAAACATTATAAATGCACACAAGGAAATAGTCTAAACCAGGGGTGGGCAAACTTTTTGACTCGAGGGCCACAATGGGTTCTTAAACTGGACCGGAGGGCCGGAACAAAAGCATGGATGGAGTGTTTGTGTGAACTAATATAAATTCAAAGTAAACATCATTACATAAAAGGGTACGGTCTTTTTTTTTTTTTTTAGTTTTAATCATTTCAAACGGGCTGGATCCGGCCCGAGGGCCGTAGTTTGCCCACGGCTGGTCTAAACATTTTCATGAAGGAAGAGAGGTGCACCGACTTGCGTTGAAGTGTATACCAGAGTGAAAGAACCATTCAGTAATGCCTTCCTGAATCACCCTTCTGTAACCCCCCCCCCAAGTCTTCCCTGCAGCGACCCCTGCCCCATGGTGACCTCCCAAGCCTTTCACCTGGACCTCATCTGTAACATTTGCGCTCTCAACCTCACATCGTAGTCCCCTCCCTCACCAGACTGTGGCCAGTTCCCCAACAAAGGCTGTGGCATGCTGATATTTTTATTCTTAGTGCCTAGCTTGCATATCGAATAAGTGCTTGTCAATTGATGAATGCATTTCTGCTTCCTTAAGACAGATTGCACTTTTCATGGTGCTATACATGCCTTCCAAATGATACATTTCTGGAGTGCTAGATAAGACTTGAGGATATAAATTCAATATACAGGCACACTGGCCTCTACATAACTCTCTCCCCTCAGGGTTGTAGCCCATATGTTCATGCTTTGATTTTTGGCAATGGGCTTGGTGTCATCCATCAAGATCAAATGTGGTGCTCTTCCTTTGTGGAGTGCCTGTGGGGCAATGTTTGGCCTATGGTACATCGATCGCTGCTAAAAATGTGTAGGTAAGTCACCCCTATCATGCATATTTATGACATTTTGCTGTCTCATATGCAAAATTCCTACCTTGAACCCCCAGGCCAGAAGCTGAAGTGGCAGATTCTCTGCTCCCAGTTCCCTGGCAGCCAGAGCACAGAGACAAACTTGGGACTGTAAATCTGAAGTAACAGAAAGAAGCAGGGGAGTTCTGACTTCATCCTAGGTGCGGAGTCAGGGGCATCTGAAGTCTGTAGTGCTTGGCAGCTTCAGTGCCCGCATTAGCAGCAGGATCTAGCACCGGGGGTGTTGGCAGTGCCCAGGGGACCGCCTTGGCTGGGCATTTTTTGGTTATAGTTTTGGCTGCTTAGTTTTCTTTGGTTCTGCCCTATTTTCTGATCCTTCTTGCCTGACTTCCCCAACACGCCTGTGAGCTATCCAATATCCTTCTACTAATTTTCTTTTCTGCTTATGTTAACCAAATGGCTTTTTTTGTTATTTGCAACTAAGAGTTTTGACCAGTATGGTCATGAAAAGGTAATATCTGTGTTTGGATCACTTGGCTTTTCATAACTAATTTTAAACTTCAGACTCTTTGTATACTTTGTGACTGCCTCTAGAAGAGTAAGATTGATTTTTGTGGGAAAATGATAGGACATCTTGGATTCCAATCTCAGTCCTGAGTAACCTTTTGTAACTGGGCCCAAGTCTCTATGCTGTCCCATGTGGAAGCACCTCAGCATGGGTCTGTATTTGGAGATAGGGTCTTTAAAGATGAAATTAAATTAAAATGAGGACATTAGGGTGGACCCTAATTCAATACAACTGGTGTGAAGAGAAAATGTGGACACAGACAAGTACAGAGAGAAGTCTTTGTAAAGATACAGAGAGAAGGCAACCATCTGCACACTAAGGAGAGAGGCCTTAGAAGAAACCCAGCTCTGCTGACACTTGATCTCAGGCTTCTAGATGCTAGAACCGTGAGACAATACATTTCTGTGGGTTAAGCCACCCAGTCTGCGGTACATGCTTATGGCAACCCTAGCAAACTAATACAGGGACAATAAAAGTTATCTCATTGGGATATTATTAAGATTCATTGAGATAATATATGTGAAGTATTTGACAAATAATAGGTGCCCAAAAAATTGTTAGCTATCTTCCTTTCTTTCATTGATTCTTAAAATGTTTTTTCTTGTTAACCCCTTCCATTTTGCCCAATTCTATTATTACTACTATTTTTTAAATGAAGGTCCTTACTGGGTGCTCTATAACCATGTATTGAATGAATACATATTTTAAGCCTTTAAAACATGTTGCAGTTGTTAAGTGGTCAGACACATTTCTGAACTGCTGTATTTTATGGTAACTCAAGAAGTCTACTTTCATTTCCTCCAGAGAAGAAGAAGTAGCTCATACATCTGCATCAGCTGCAAAACATCTTGAAATAACCTTAGGGCAGCGATTCTCAACCTGTGGGTCGCGACCCCTGAAAATACACCCTGCATATCAGATATTTACATGATGATTCATAACAGTAGCAAAATTACAGTTATGAAGTAGCAACGAAAATAATTTTATGGTTGGGGGTCACCACAACATGAGGAACTGTATTAAAGGGTCGCGGCATGAGGAAGGTTGGGAACCACTGCCTTAGGGTAACTTGCCTTTTCAGTCAGGATTCTCAGGCTCAGGTTTTCCGGCGCTGTGTTTTAGCAGACCTGGACCCGGAGTAGGAGGGACGTGGCTGGAAGCACCCATTCCGCCTCTCCCTAGTTCTGTATCTTCGGAGTAGGTCATAAACTTTCTGAGCCACAGTTTCTCATTTGCAATGCACTGATTATAATACATGAGAGAGGATAAAAAACGATAGTGTCTCTGAGAGCAACTTAAAAAACGGCAAAGCGACTTATAAACTGTAAGGTGATTTTCAACTGCAGAGTATACAGAGCCCCTTTGACAGAGGCTTCGCAAAGAGCCCAGGCGGCTTGTTCTGCATCTAAATGATTTGTCTTTTTCTCTTCTTTGTACTACCCACCTGGAATAGCAATCACCTAATAAAGGCTGGCTGAATGACTGACATTAGGAAATCATAGAGTGGATAAAGGAACAATTGAGTATTCTCTGAGAAGATGGCATCTCATTTGAAATTCTAAGTAAGGCTGAGCGTGGAATGCATAATCCTTCAAGGGTTTATGAAGTTTAATTGGTTTGTCTGAGGTGACTTGATATAAAAAGAGAAAAATCAAAGGAAAACTGAGAAAGGTTAAGTGTCACCATGTGATTCAGATGATTTAGCTGAAACATATAATTTAATGATCTAATGGTTTCCTGCCTATCTTCCCTCTCCTTCATTTTTGCACCCAACATGTTAAGAATCTGACCTTCAGATTAGAGAACTACAAAAAGGATGCTGGCAAGCTTCCCTTTAAAGAATAAATGTGTCCCTAGGATGTAATGTGTAAATTGAATTTTTATGGATTGAAATATGAAGTCATATTTAAATACACTTGGAGAGCCGACACTGGCAAATTAAAAGAAACACATTTGTATGGTACAATAATAGATTATCATTTATTAAGTTAACTACTGAACACGAGACCCTTTGTACATATTATCCTGATTTCACAATAACCCCACAAGATAGGAAATATTATTTCTATTTTGTAGGTAATAGAATTGAAGCAAGGAGTTTCAGAAACATATCCATTGTCACACAGATAATAAATGATAAAGCCAGTATTTAAACTGATTTCAAAGTTTAGCCTACTAAGCCATAGCTGCCTTGAACTGGGAATGTCTTTGAAATTCAATTTTTTCCCCCTCTCTAAAGTATTACAGAAAAGAACTAAAATTTTTGTGCCATTGAGGTGACTAGGAATTTTCCATGACTTTGCACCTCATTAGCCTTCCAGTTGGTCCTCCTGAACCTCAGGAGTGTCAGCCAGTAGG